>NC_141090.1:23393402-23578402 GCF_041138505.1 Cibotium barometz
TGGGCCTGAGAGGTGCCCAGGGGTGCCTGCCCAGGCTAGTTTTGGGGCCTTAACAGGCCCTGCCCAACCCCTGCACTATGCCTGCACACCTCCTCTATGCTTTGGCTGCCATTGTTGTCCACTTGCACACACAACTTTCTCATGGGCCTTTGCCTCCGGAACTCAAATCTGCCATCACAAGTGTGCACCTACTTCTACCCTAGCATATTCCTATCTGTCTATTCATTCGATGGCCTTGTCTTTTTATCGATGGAATGCAGCTCTCTTAAACTACCCTGCATGTGACAGTTATGAAGAAAACCCCCTCACTCCTTCAGTATGAGTTGCAGCATCGATGTAGGCTTCTCCCTCCAAAGCTCCATCAACTTGCAGTCTGCTGCATTAGGAGTTGCAATAGTGACGATGTATTTCTTACTACACCACTGTTTGGGTTGCAGGGCTCCTTTGAGGGTCCACACTGTCTCAGATAGCAGAGGGAGCTCTGCAAATGGTCCCAATCAGATGATGATATGGTCAATTGGTCATTTTGGACCAAGTCGTGGGTTGGCCGATGTGGCCGACCTAGACCAATTCAGGATGATATTTGTCGTACGCCGTGACCCCATTGTAATCCTCCGTCCAGGATAAGTCAGGCACGAGCTACGTAGGTCATTCTCAGCCATAGCAAAGCAGGTCAATCAGTCTAAGTCCCTTAACCCACTTGAAGAGACGCATTCATTCATGTAAAGTCAATAGAAACCTTAGGGTTTGCATTAGAAAGCATTCTGCATATTGCACATCATTCATTCATGGCATCTAGACCATTGCAGAAACCCCAAATATCATCTAGTATTTATCAGGATATTTACTAGGAATTTTTTGGTATTTTTCCCATCATTTTCAGCATTTTATACATTATTTATGCATTTATTGTGGACATGAGCAGTCGGCCAGCTCTGTAGCCAGCCGACTGGCTCACTTGGTCCATATAAATAGATCAGCATGTTATTCACCCATTCATTCATCATATTCAGCATAAGAGCATTCAAGCGCTTGGCATCTTCAGCACAAGGAGCATAAGCGATTGCAATTTCAGCCATCATCCCTCAGCGTTTTCCTCCTACAGCACTAGGCGCCTAAACGCACAAGCATTCAACCCCCTGCATCAGTTTCAGCATTCAGCCAACAGTCCACCTTGCGTTTTCTGCATCCATACCGTTTTCAACGTTCATCTACTCATCGTTTTGCTCCAACCACTTGGTGAAGGTAAAACGCAGCATTCATACTCAGTCTAGAACAGTCCCAAACAGCCCCTCTCTCAACCTTAGCTTTGCATCCCTCCCTCATTCCATTGAAAAGAGTGCATAGGCTCGAGATTGGACATCTTTGGTGCTTCTACAGTAGTGTACAGTTCAACCCAACTCTTGGTCTTCAGAGGTCTCGCGTTTGGCTTATCGTCAATCACACCATCAGTCTCTTCAAAGATAATAAAGCAAATACTATCTCGGTAATGGGATAGGGGGGGCTTTAGTGGGTAATTCGGGACCCCATACGGTGTATGGTTCTCATCTCTCTCTCTCATATCTCTTAAAAGTTTGAAGTCTTAAAGTGGATTGCTAAACTCGCGAAACTCAAGATACAGAAGACGGTGTGAGCATTTGTGTGACAGGATCCTCCAATACGAATACTTCCGCTGTAAGTTACAGAATTATGCGTAGATGAAGGATCCTGTCACACAAAGTCTCACACCGCCTTTTGTAGCCTGAGTTTCGTTAGTCTTTAGCAATCCACTTTATCTCTTCAAACTTTAAGACATGAGAGAGACAGAGATAGAGATCTGTACATCTTATTGGGTCCCAAATTACCCACTGAAGGGCCCCCTCCTATTGCTAGGAGTATTTGCTTTATTTCTTTGAAGAGAATTTCTTTCAAGAGAATGATTGTCTTGTCCTCCTTGTTCGTATAGGGGGGGAGCCATATCCACAGCAACAAAATACACCACAAAAAACGCAAATCTCAGCACTCCAAGACTTCTCTTGAGCACTTTCCGATGGAGCAAGGCACGAGGACCAATGAGCCCTCTCTCAAATCTGAGAGAGAAAGGGACTAGACAGCAGCAAAAACAATCCACCAAAACGTACCGGAAAGACCCAACCAGAGGGAGGGAACTGTCGAGGCCACTTGTCGGGATGCACCACACGCGAATAGACCACCTCCAGAAGCTGTCCTGACTGTAAAAACAGCCACTACACCACCAGCCACTGCAAAAAATGCTTAGAAAAAGCAAAATGCAGCCACCTTGGACTTGCACCGTTTCACCTTGCAGGGATTGAATGCTGAAACTGATGCGTTTTGCTGATGCAGGGGGCTGAATGCTCATGCATTGAGGCGCCTAGTGCTCTAGGAGGATAACGTTGAGGGATGATGGCTGAAACTGCAATCGCTTATGCTCCTTGTGCTAAAGATGACAAGCGATTGAATGCTCTTATGCTGAATATGATGCATGAATGGATGAATAACATACTGATCTATTTATATGGACCAAGTGAGCCAGTCGGCTGGCTACAGAGCTGGCCGACTGCTCATGTCCACAATAAATGCATAAATAATGTATAAAATGCTGAAAATGATGGGAAAAATACCAGAAAATTCCTAGTAAATATCTTGATAAATACTAGATGATATCTGGGGTTTCTGCAATGGTCTAGATGCCATGAATGAATGATGTGCAATATGTAGAATGCTTTCTAATGCAAACCCTAAGATTTCTGCTGACTTTACATGCATGAATGCGTCTCTTCAAGTGGGTTGAGGGACTTAGACTAACTGACTGACTTGCTATGGCTGAGAATGACCTACGCAGCTCCTGTCTGGACTAAGGATTACAATGGGATCACGGCGTATGACAAATATCATCATGAATGGTACTAATACTGTTACAATGTTGCACTGATGATGATGAGCCAATTTGTCACCATGCACTACAGTGCAGAGTACATGTGACAAATTCCGCTGCATGTTACATTGGTATCAGATTCATCTTGTCCACACACCCCACATCCTAGCGTGAGAGCATGCTTGGATGGTCAAACTTCGCTCCAGCACAACCATCGACTTCAGAAAAATGTCTAAAAAGGAGAGTACACATCATCAAGAAGACATCTCCCTCGAAGGAGAGCATACTCTTCCACCAACAGAAGATACCATAGCTCTACTCAGAGCTCAGAACCAACTTCTCATGGAGCATCTCCAACTCTTGGAGGCCACCGCAGCAAAACCCACTACACCAACTACCCCCGACTTCATCTCACTTTTCTTTCAGATGAAACAACAAAGACGAGAAGATGAGGCCAGACGGCGGGAAGAGAAAGCTGCAGTAGAAGCAAGACAGCAACAAGAGAAAGCAGACAAACAGGACTATGAGGAAGCTCAATGCAAGCTTGAAGAAGGCCGGTGTCAGGCTAACCTCGTAGCTCAGGAGCACCAACGAGAGCTTGATCATGAGCGAATGTTACTCGAACACAAGCAGGAAAGGGAGGCCATGCATCTGTAGCTTCATTCTCTCGCCCATAGGTGCAACCAACCAGACTCCCGCAACATCAACAACCGTCATCCGAACTCAACCATACTTTAGTAAGTATGACGGTAAGTGTGATCATTCAACTATCAATCAATTTATTCATCAGTTTAATGCATATTTTCCTTTGGCTAAGCTAACAAATCTACAAGATAAAGTCCACGTAGCGGTTGTCGGAATACGCAGCGGATATGAGACACAAAATTGAGAGCACATGCAACAAGACTCTATGCTGAAGAAGAGCACACTCAGGAGAGAACCACCAGCCTGAATCTAAATGCAGAACTGAGTGCAAAAGAGCAAACACAAATGCACAGGAGAGATGTGTGAGAACTCTGCTATATACACATGAAAACAATACAAGATAGGAGGTGGGGGCAAGGGTGGTATTTATACCACCCTATGTTACCAGTCGGCCAACCCTAAATCAGCCGATGGACTGCCTCACATGTCCAGGATTGGTAAAAACCAGTCAGCCAGCACATGAAAAGTCGGGTAGTACAAGAGCTCAATCGGGTAGTACAGTCAACCCCCCAAAACCAGTAAAAATAGGAAAAAAACATGGAAAAATGAAAAAAAAAATGAGAAAAGGCTCTTGAAACCGATCCCGTCAAGTGGGAAAGACTCCGTTGGACATCCACACGCTTAATAGCACAACTTTAAAACCACAAATATGAAATGGACAACTTTAAAACAACTTGAATTTAAAAGAACAGAAATGGAAAGATGGACACCAGCACTGGGGCCGGAACGGGCCGACCCCCCCCTCAATATATGATATATTTATTGGGAGTATTTAATGAATATAATGCTACATGGGTTCTGAGCACCAGATAATGTCCATGTACATATGAAAACAGTACCAAACAAATAGGCTCGAATTTCGATGTAGAAGCTCGAAGCAGAACGACCACTAGTGTGGTCCAATCTCTGCGGTCCTGTGCTTTCACTGGACTCCGCGGAGAGCGCCTCACTGGTGTTCCGAGACCACGCACAAACAGGCGCTCTCGTACTAACGCCTGGCTCTCCCGATCTCAGCACCTTTGGACCGAGGTTCGCCAATACAGCTTGGACAACCCGGCACCGAACGGGTGTTGGCCGAGCGGGATGAATCCTTTATCAGATTTAAACATATAATACTTTACTCAAATCTGAAAATCACTTACTTGTAAATGGTTGATAGGAAACCAATACTCGTAGTATGATGAGGCTACCTAGGAGATGCAAAGTCCCCTTCATAAAGACTCAGTCGCCTTGTAGAAATTCATGTGCAGCCAGGAGTTTGTATGGACAGTAGAAAAGCATGAATAGTAGCCAGTCACCTGCAAGGGAGCATGGGAAGGTGCAACCGGTAGAAGATGGGCAGCCTGCAGGTACTGTCGCCTGGCTGCAGCCTGAAGAGGTGATACGCCTGGAGGAGCAGCCGGCTATAGCAGAGCCTTCAGGTGGTAGCAGCCGCCTTGGTGTAGGCAAAACAGCCTGCAGAAAACTGGCGCAGCCACCTGTATGGAGGAAGTGCCGCCACTGTGCAGGGAAGGAGAAGTAGCCGCCAGCAGTCAGGTGTAGTCGCCTGTATGAGCAGCAGCCTGTAGAGCAGATGCAACCAACCACCTGGGAGAGTATGCGCAACAGTACAGGAGGAGATAGCAGCCGCCTGTAGTTGCAGCCAGCCGCCTGGGGAGAATAGCCGCCTGCAGCGCAGTTGCCTGGATGAGAGAGTGTGTGCAGTAGTAAAGGAGAGATGGCAACCACCTTTGCGTAGGAAGAGCAGCCGGTTGATGGATTCAACGCTAGAAGGAAGCGATGTTGTTTTACGCTTGATGGAGAGAACCATATTTAATAATAATCATGTGGAGATAACCTTGGTCATACCCACGTTTGCATGTGGGGGGCTAGTGGGGGTAGGTGACCGTGCCCACCCCCACACTCACTTAAAAGTGAGGCTCCCCACCTTGGCCCCTAAGTGGGTGCCCAAAGGGGGTGCCCACTTTTAAATAAGTGTGAACCCCTAACCTTATAAAACAAAGGGGTTAGAATTAAATATTAAAAACTACATGTGCAACATACTTACCACCTGTTCACATGCACTGAAACTTGTCAGAATACAAGGCAGACTTCACGACTCACTGGCAGGCGTCCCCGCTCAGTAAGTAACACGTCAGGCAAGCAAACACACAAATACATGTCATGCGAAAACAGTTTCAAGCATGCAAATCATGTGTGCATGTGCAAATAGTAACATGGACATATCTCCCGTTCATGGAACAAGTACAAAATATCTGTCGGCACAAAACTGGCACGACATTTAATACATAAAAACCTGGTCTTCCTATGGAGTGACAGTCCCATAGGTAAGACACAGTTCCAGGCACGAGTTTCCCTATGGTGTGACAGTCCCATAGGTAAAACACGGCACGAATACTGGCTCTTCCATGGCGTGACAGTCCCATGGATCGAACACAGTCCAGGTCATACACGGGTGGCACTGGTCTGGCTCCCGTCCATACGACACCATCCTGCTAACACACGGGTGGCACCAGTCTGGCTCCCGTCCATGTCAGCAAAATACTGGCCTCTTCACACGAGACACCGGCCTGGCCTCAAGTGAACGAGACGCAAAAACTAGGAATGGACCAAATGGTCGGCCAATTGGTGACATCCCCCCGGGCTTCTAAAGAGTTGACCTCAACTGAAAAGCCTCAAGATATGCCTGCAACAATAGCGGATAATCTGCAAAATAATCCTCATTTACCCATTTGGCATCAATAGGCAAATAATTTTTAAACTTCACAAGGTATCTCCTGGAAAGCTTTCCTGCAGGTAGCTTTCTCTCCTTGTGAAAAACAATCTGTTCTGGCTGGAGGATCTCCTCAAGCTCTTCAATTTCTGGCGGATCTTCTGTGACAGGCTCATCAGGATCTGGCCCCACATATTTCCGAAATAGACTCACATGAAAAGCGTTGTGAATCTTCCAATGACTAGGTAAAGCAAGCCTGTAGGAGACTTCATTGATTTTGTGAATCACCTTGAAGGGTCCATAATAGCGAGGAGAAAGCTTAGGATATGATCCTTCTCGTCCTGGCCTCTTCCGAAGCCTAGCCTTCTCAAATTTCAGCAATACCCAATCATCTTCTTTGACTTCCATGTCCCTTCTATGCTTGTCAGCAGCCATTTTATGCTTATCCTGAGATCTTGCAATGGCTGTCCGCACCTGACCAAAGGCAACATCCAAGTCACGAACATATTCATCAGCTGCAAAAATCTCATCCTTGGTACGAAGGATGGGTGGCAAGACCACTCTGCCATAAATAATCTCAAACGGAGCCTTTCCTGTGGAAGCATGGATTGTATTGTTGTAGGCAAACTCAACAAGTGGAAGATACTTCTCCCATGCACTCTTTTGATCTGCCACATAACATTTCAATAAATCCAACAATGCTGAATTTGCAGCTTCACTTTGGCCATCCGTTTGGGGATGATAAGCTGATGAAAACTCAAGCTTAGTACCCATATTATCAAACAAAGCCCTCCAAAATAGGCTTCTAGTCCTGGGATCTCTATCCCCAACAATGGATTTAGGCATACCATGATGCTTGAAAATATTAGCAAGAAAAAGCTTTACCATATGATCAGCTTTAATGGTTTTCTTGACGGGCAAGAAGTGAGCTTGCTTGCTAAACCTGTCCACAATAGTCCAAATAGCATCATTCCCATGCTGGGATCTAGGCAAATCCATAATAAAATCCATCGTGATACTTTCCCAAGGTTGCGAGGGAATAGGCAATGGCTGAAGCAAACCTGGAGGCTTTTGCCTGTCAAATTTCACCTTTTGGCAAGTGATACATGCACGCACATAAGCCTCAATGTCTTTACGCATGCTTGGCCAAAAGAAATACCTCTGAATCATGCGAGTAGTAGGCATAATACCTCGATGACCAGCATATGGTGGAGCGTGACATTCGTCCATAACCTTTGGACGCAAATCCTTCACCACACATAGGCAATTATCCTTCATTAGATAACCCTCGTTGATAACATAAGAGGCATGTGAATGACCAGCCATCAAATCAGTCCAAATATGGCAAAAATCAGCATCCAAATGATACAAATCTCTCATAGCAGATAGATCTCCATGAGAGGCCACTGAGACTGCAGCAATATAAGGCCTCCTAGATAGTGCATCGGCCACCACATTTTTCTTTCCTGGAGTATGCACAATCTGAAAATGAAACATGGAAAGAAAATTTGCCATTCTCATCTGCTTCTCTGAAATCTTGGTTTGAGATAGAAAGTATCTCAAGCTTTGATGATCTGTCTTGACTACAAATTCAGCCCCAAGAAGATAGTGTTTCCAAATCTTTAAGGCATGAATTACAGCCAAGAGCTCTTTCTCATAGATATCCATATGAAGCTCAGCATCATGCAAACGACGGCTCTCGTATGCAACTGCATGCCCTTCTTGATTTAGGACAGCTCCTATGCAATCACCACAAGCATCACATTCAACCACGAATGACTTGTGCAAGTCAGGAACAATCAATACTGGACCACATATGATCGCTTGCTTGAGCTGCAAGAAAGCATCCTGTTCCTTTGAAGTCCATTTGAAAACAGTTTTCTTCTTCGTGAGATCATGTAGAGGAGTGGCAATCATAGCAAAATGCCTTATGAAACGCCTGTAATACGAACATAATCCCAGAAAACTACGTACTTGATGTACGTTTTGCAATTCGGGCCAATTCCGAATAGTCTCTATCTTTGCAGGATCCATTGTAACTCCATCCTTGGATACAATATGTCCTAGATAATGAATCTCTGAAAGAAAAAACTCACTTTTCTTGGCATTGACGAAAAGTTTATGCTTCCGCAACTCTTCGAACACTGTGACCAAATGAGTTCTGTGTTCCTGCTCATTCTTGGAGAAAACCAAGATATCATCAAAGAAGACTCCTGTAAACTTGCGATGGGATCGGAATATCCTATCCATCATACGATTAAAAGTAGCAGGAGCATTGGTGAGACCAAAAGGCATTACCAAGAATTCATATAATCCGAAGGCTGTCCTGAATGCAGTCTTATGGACATCTTGTGGCACCACGCGTATCTGGTGATAACCACTCTTCAAATCAAGTCTGCTAAAGCAAGCTGAGCCATCAGGCTTATCCAAGATATCATCAATACGTGGAATTGGGAATCTGTTCTTGATGGTAAGCTTGTTCAAAGCTCTATAGTCCACACACATACGGAATGATCCGTCCTTCTTTTGAACAAGAAGCACAGGAGAACAGTAAGGTGAGGAACTGGGCTGAACCAAACCTTTCTCTAAAAGCTCGTTTACCTGTTTCATAATTTCTTCTTGTTGTGCAGCACTCACTCGGTATGCGGGTTTGTTAGGAGGAGAACTACCTGGCACAAGATCTATACGGTGATCTTCGGGCCTTTGGGGAGGTAATTCACCTGGCAATGAGTCAGCAAAACAATCGTTGAATGCATTAAGAAAATTCAGCCTATCATTAGACATAGCATCCACATTTTGATGATTTGGCACAAGACTATCACGCACAAAAACCAAGTACGCTGAAAGACTCTTTTTCATTGCTTTATTAATTTGGATGTGTGATACAAGTGGGATGGAATCCCCTTCTTTGCCAGCATCAATAAAATGCATGCGGCCTTTATGCATAAAAGAAATCATATTAGACTTGTAGTCTTTGCGGGGCTCAAGCCTATGGTGCCACGGCTTGCCCAACAATACATCACATCCATTCAATGGAGCAACTAAGAAATGCTCATTGGCAAGGTAACCCTGTATATGGATACGCAACTTCCCAATCAAAGGGGTAACCTGCACCTCTTTACCAATAAATGCAGCTTCGGCTTCAATCTGAGGTCCCATGTTTTCAACCTCAATACCCAATGCAGCTGCCATTTGCATAGAGATGAAATTGTCAGTTGCACAGTCATCAAACATGAAGAGTGCGGGCTGATCCTTGATTTGCCCCCAAGCCTTGCAAACCATTCGCTCTTTAGGATCATGACCTGTATTACCTTGCACATCAGGAACTGCATGAACATTTGCTTTGGTGTGCTTGTCCTCGTGCTTTGGTTTACGATCTGGGCATTGCCGAAACATGTGGTCTTTGCTACCACAAGAAAAGCATTTTCCATCCTTAGCATATTGCTCTCTTTGCTCCGGGGTTAAGCCGAATTTGTTCTTTCTTGGGCCCTGTTCTTTAGATGTGTAATTTTCAGCTTTACCACCCTTGTAAGGCTCCCGAAAGTTCTTTTTAGGTGGCTGTCCACCCTTTTGCTGATTTGGGGCAGCCTTGTCCTTTGCCTTGGAACCTCCTTGATCCTGCTTGATCTTGAGCACCAATTGCTCTGTAGCAAGGGCAGAAGCTGTGAGTTGTTGCAACGTATGTTTTGGGTGCAATTCAATACCCGATTTATAAGCAGGTTGCAATCCAGAACGAAACTTCCTCTTTCTTTCATCCTCAGAGATTAGCATGAAGGGAGTCACTTCCAGCAACACTTTCCAAAATTTGTTAACATACTGTTGCACACTGTCATTGTCTTTTTGTTCCAGCCTATCCCACTTTTGAGTGAGAGTTTGCTCGGCATTGGGTGGCAAGAACTGAGCATAAAATCTGTCTTTGAATTCCTTCCAAGTAGAGATGGGATCCTTGGTGATCTTTTCGGTGATCCACCAATGGGCAGCAGTGCCTTTCAGAAACATGCTAGCATGGCGCACCTTCGACTTTTCTGTAAAGTTCTCATCGCTAAAAGCAATGTCGAACTGTGCCACAAACGCTAACACCTTAGAAGCATCATGTTCACCATGAAAGACATCAAATTTGACAGATTTATCACCTGCTTTGAATTCCTTAAGCTTCCTGGCATGAGGCTCATGATCTTCTCTTTTTCTTTTCCCCTTATCCAACGGGGTAGCCCTGTCTGCATGGGCTCCATGGGCCATCATAGAAGCTTCATGGGGCACGGTGGCATGTGCTCCACGAACTCGAAGCTCAGATGCATGTGACTTACCTGCATATGGCATGGTCTTTCCATGAGACAACTCAGAAGGCAAAATTTTTCTGGAAGCAGACCTGTCACCATGAGATACATATCTGGCATGCATGTGACTTTCATGTCCTCCATGAGCACTGGCATACATAAATCTATCAGGCTTAGTGCCTTGGGGAGAGGATGCATGTCAAGAGGTGACAGTCACCTCTTCCTTTTGCATAAAAGATTTCAACCTCTGGGATGCAGGATCTCCATGCTTCAAACGAGGTGGATTTCTGAATTTTAGCTCTCCGTCATCCCCCTCTTTGATATCACCTTTGCGAAGGAGATAGGCAAGTGCCAACTCCCTTGGTTTCTTGCCCACTTCACGAGCCATTGATTCAAAAGTTACATCAACCATAGCATCAGCCTTCCTGGCTTCAATAGCACTTTGTAGATGGGGATCTTCATGCAAAAACTTTAATTCTTGCTCTTGAGCCTACAAAAGTTTTCTCATATGTTCCATTTCAGCCATCATAGCATCAGGCTCTTGTTCAAGCATAACTGTCTTTCCTGGAGACAGTTGACCCCTTTCAAGGGGCTTGTGCCTACCACGCAGGGCATCAGACCCACGAGAAGCACTAGATGGACCCCTCGAATTTGGTACTTCCAAAGGGTTGCCTTGGCTGTCCATTGTGTTCAAAGTTTGCTAGAAGCGGGATGTCCAGTACACAGGTTCGTTTCCCCACTAGGAAGAGGGAAACAACCGTGCTCTGATACCAATGAAACCGATCCCGTCAAGTGGGAAAGACTCCGTTGGACATCCACACGCTTAATAGCACAACTTTAAAACCACAAATATGAAATGGACAACTTTAAAACAACTTGAATTTAAAAGAACAGAAATGGAAAGATGGACACCAGCACTGGGGCCGGAACGGGCCGACCCCCCCCTCAATATATGATATATTTATTGGGAGTATTTAATGAATACAATGCTACATGGGTTCTGAGAACCAGATAATGTCCATGTACATATGAAAACAGTACCAAACAAATAGGCTCGAATTTCGATGTAGAAGCTCGAAGCAGAACGACCACTAGTGTGGTCCAATCTCTACGGTCCTGTGCTTTCACTGGACTCCGCGGAGAGCGCCTCACTGGTGTTCCGAGACCACGCACAAACAGGCGCTCTCGTACTAACGCCTGGCTCTCCCGATCTCAGCACCTTTGGACCGAGGTTCGCCAATACAGCTTGGACAACCCGGCACCGAACGGGTGTTGGCCGAGCGGGATGAATCCTTTATCAGATTTAAACATATAATACTTTACTCAAATCTGAAAATCACTTACTTGTAAATGGTTGATAGGAAACCAATACTCGTAGTATGATGAGGCTACCTAGGAGATGCAAAGTCCCCTTCATAAAGACTCAGTCGCCTTGTAGAAATTCATGTGCAGCCAGGAGTTTGTATGGACAGTAGAAAAGCATGAATAGTAGCCAGTCACCTGCAAGGGAGCATGGGAAGGTGCAACCGGTAGAAGATGGGCAGCCTGCAGGTACTGTCGCCTGGCTGCAGCCTGAAGAGGTGATACGCCTGGAGGAGCAGCCGGCTATAGCAGAGCCTTCAGGTGGTAGCAGCCGCCTTGGTGTAGGCAAAACAGCCTGCAGAAAACTGGCGCAGCCACCTGTATGGAGGAAGTGCCGCCACTGTGCAGGGAAGGAGAAGTAGCCGCCAGCAGTCAGGTGTAGTCGCCTGTATGAGCAGCAGCCTGTAGAGCAGATGCAACCAACCACCTGGGAGAGTATGCGCAACAGTACAGGAGGAGATAGCAGCCGCCTGTAGTTGCAGCCAGCCGCCTGGGGAGAATAGCCGCCTGCAGCGCAGTTGCCTGGATGAGAGAGTGTGTGCAGTAGTAAAGGAGAGATGGCAACCACCTTTGCGTAGGAAGAGCAGCCGGTTGATGGATTCAACGCTAGAAGGAAGCGATGTTGTTTTACGCTTGATGGAGAGAACCATATTTAATAATAATCATGTGGAGATAACCTTGGTCATACCCACGTTTGCATGTGGGGGGCTAGTGGGGGTAGGTGACCGTGCCCACCCCCACACTCACTTAAAAGTGAGGCTCCCCACCTTGGCCCCTAAGTGGGTGCCCAAAGGGGGTGCCCACTTTTAAATAAGTGTGAACCCCTAACCTTATAAAACAAAGGGGTTAGAATTAAATATTAAAAACTACATGTGCAACATACTTACCACCTGTTCACATGCACTGAAACTTGTCAGAATACAGGGCAGACTTCACGACTCACTGGCAGGCGTCCCCGCTCAGTAAGTAACACGTCAGGCAGGCAAACACACAAATACATGTCATGCGAAAACAGTTTCAAGCATGCAAATCATGTGTGCATGTGCAAATAGTAACATGGACATATCTCCCGTTCATGGAACAAGTACAAAATATCTGTCGGCACAAAACTGGCACGACATTTAATACATAAAAACCTGGTCTTCCTATGGAGTGACAGTCCCATAGGTAAGACACAGTTCCAGGCACGAGTTTCCCTATGGTGTGACAGTCCCATAGGTAAAACACGGCACGAATACTGGCTCTTCCATGGCGTGACAGTCCCATGGATCGAACACAGTCCAGGTCATACACGGGTGGCACTGGTCTGGCTCCCGTCCATACGACACCATCCTGCTAACACACGGGTGGCACCAGTCTGGCTCCCGTCCATGTCAGCAAAATACTGGCCTCTTCACACGAGACACCGGCCTGGCCTCAAGTGAACGAGACGCAAAAACTAGGAATGGACCAAATGGTCGGCCAATTGGTGACAGCTCTGGGCGGGCACACCCACAACAATAGCCCTAATTGTACAGACAGGAGATGACTGCTAACACCCGCTCTCAGCTCCTGGATGTGGAACCAACCCCAGTGAGCTGGAGTGCTGCCGCAGCATAGCCTGAGCTGGAGACTTCGTGAAGAGGTCCGTCGCATTGTCCTCCCTCGAACAATAAACAAGCAAGATGTCATCAGCAAAAAACTTCTGACGAACAAAGTGACTCTGGATGACCGTGGGTTCTGCCAGTGTCTCTTGCTGCTCCATGAAACATCTCCTGAGCCAAGGGTAAATCCATACCCTGATGTAGATCTCCTCATGTATGGATCTCCTCCCCAATATGAGTCACTCCAACCTTGGAGTCTGACTCCATCCATCGTTCCCTCTCTTGTATCATAGAAGAATCCAAGATCCTTCGTACCCTGCAGATACCGCAAGATCCGCAATCCTACGTCCCAATGAGTCGTCAAAGGCGTCTGCATGAATAAGCTCAAGAGCCCCACCGGGAAGCTCAAGTCCAATCTCGTGTTCAGCAACCAAATCAATGAACCAAACCGCTTCCGATACAAGGAGGCATCAACTGCTCACAAGGATCACTAACTATAACTTTTGTATGCCAAGTCATGGGAACCTGCTGAAGACCATACAAGGCCTTCCGAAACCTATAACCCACCCCCTCTGAACCTAGAACCTCAAAGCCTAGAGACTGCTCAACAAACGCCTCCTCCCGCCGCAAGTCACCATCTGCCACTTGCATGGCTTTCCTACAAGTCCCCTCGGAAAGAGCTTCCTCAACTGCAGTAGGCTCTTTGTCCCAAATGATATGAGACATCAAAGCATAGTTCACCTATAAAGGTTCCTCTGACTGACAAACGCAAGAACTAGAATGTCCCTGCCTACTGCTACCAACATTTGGCAAGCCATCCACCATCTAGTCCCGGAAAGCCTGCCACCACAACGTATCCACAGTAAAGTGGTCATGATGAAACTGCCACAAATCACCTAACTAAGAACCTATAAGAGAGAGTGCTGAGAGTTTGTAGATCCCATTCTCCACTACGCCTTCCCATACAACCTGGCATGTTGCTTTGTCCCGTAGACCAACAAAATGCTTATCAAACTCCACCTGTACGCCAATCTTGCAAACCTCCTGCACTGACAACAGATGAAAACCAAGGGATGGGACATAAAGAACCTGGGAGGAATGCTTCCCCCCTCTGCCATCGGGAACGATCTCTAACCTGCCCTCACTGTGAATAGGGATAGTGGACTTGTCACCAATCAGGATGTGACCTACGTGCCTTCTAAGATCCTATAATAACTCTCGGGAAGGAGTCATGTGCCTAGAAGCACCACTGTTGTCTAGAATCTAGTCTAGAGTGTCCCTAGCGGTCAGTCCAACCGCCTCTCTGCTCGAAGAAGATGAAGCATCTGTGTCCATAATCTCCAAGTGCACAAAAGTTGGAGTCTTCACGGTTACTGTTGAGGAATCTGCACCCTTCTCGGTGCTCCGCTTAGGACATTTCCTCCAATAGCGGCCTTTCTCGCCACAATTGTTACAGGTCCTGTAGGCGTCACGATCCAAGTCGGGCTCCTACTCTATAGACTTCTCTTGTGAAGACTTCTCTTTGCCCTTACTGCGGCCTTTCGATCGCTAGCCAGTCAAGCCCTCAAAACCTCCGTCCTGTGGAGGGTTCATAAAACGCTCTTCCTGGTCCAAGACCATAGGCACAAGCTCCTCCCATGTGATGATGCTGAGCATGCCATTGGTGATCAAAGAGAAGTAAAAAGCTGAATACTGAGAGGTCAAATGAGATAGCAAAGTGATGGCCATGTCCTCTAAAGATATCTCCTTCCCAACCTGAAGAACCTCCTACTGAAGAGCCTGCAACTTGTTGATGTGCTCCTGCATCGTCGAAGACTTTGTAGGATTCATCACCCACATTTGCACTTCCAAGGAAATCCGCTTCGTGGGTGATACCCTATTATGCAGAGAAGCCAAATGCTACCAAATTCCTCTGGCCAGCGTCATATGTTTGATATAATTAATCACCAGTGGTGTGCAATTAAGGAAGATGAAAGAACACACACGGGCATTGACACGATCCCATAACTGTGCCCGTTCTTTCCGAGTAGAGGGTAAAAGCTCCCCGTCCTCCAACTCCGACCCTGGAACACCAATCACAATGAAATCAGCCAAGTCATAAGATTCCAAGACAGACTCCCATCATTACCTTCCATATGCCGTAGTTGGTCCCATCCAACTGTCTATCCACCGGGAATGTGGGAAGAGTAGAGATCTTCACGTGCTTCTCAGCCATCTCAAGCAAGTCTACCATCTCGGGGGGTTTACTTTGGTCTTGTGAAGGGAGGGTGGGTGGGAAAAAATTTTTGAAGAAGAGGTTGCATTTGCTTCTCCCCGCTTCTTCAGGTCCCGTACGCCCGCTCAAGCCCCAATCAACACCACAACCAGCAGTCCCGCAAGCTCTTCAAATCTCCAAGAAATCAACAATCCCACAAGCTCTCCAATATCTCCAAGCTTCAAGCCACCTAGGGCTCTGATACCATGTCGGAATACGCAACGGATATGAGACAGAAAACTGAGAGCACACGCAACAGGACTCTATGCTGAAGAAGAGCACACTCAGGAGAGAACCACCAGCTTGAATCTGAACGCAGAACTGAGTGCAAAAGAGCAAACGCAAATGCACAAGAGAGATGTGTGAGAACTCTGCTATATACACATGAAAACGATACAAGATAGGAGGTGGGGGCAAGGGTTGTATTTATCCCACCCTATGGTGCCAATCGACCAGCCCTAAATCAGTCGACAGGCTGCCTCACATGTCCACGACTAGTAAAATCCAGTCGGCCAGCACATGAAAAGTCGGGTAGTACAAGAGCTCAGTCATGGAGTACAATCAACCCCCCACGACCAGTAAAAATAGGAAAAAAACATGGAAAAAATGGGAAAAATGAGAAAAGGCTATGGGCAGGCACACCCACAACAATGGCCCTAACTGTATAGACAGGAGATGATTGCTAATAGCGGTTCCCCACCTTACAGGTGAGGCAGTCACTTGGTGGTAGCATGGGTCTAGTTTACATACAAACCCGACCATAGGTGTCACAGCTTTTCACTGGAACACCTTCGTCCATGGCCTGAAGACCAGATTTCTCCCTCCCCAATATATGACCAACCTAGCATATGAGTTCTATGGACTCAAATAGAATGGGTCACCCGTGCTTCAATTTTCCGGTAAGGTTCACACTTTAGCACAACAATTAGGGTTATCTCAGCGGGCCAGTTCATGGTTCGCAACTTTGAACCTAGCACATATGACCGGGCTTTGACTCTCGCTCAAAATGAAGAAATGAAGATGAACGGAGGCAAGCCAGAACGACCACAGTCTAGTACCAAACCCCAACAACACCGTCTTCTAAAGACACTAAGAAGAACAGTAGTTCTAGCTCTAGTTCAAGGGGTAAGAAGGATAAGGAATCCAAACCTAAGAAAACCCCGGAGGAAAAGACTAAAGCATCACTGGAGGCTATCTTCCTCCAGAGGAGCAAAGAAAGTACCAAACAGAGAACCGTCATTTCTTCTGTCATGCATTGGGGCATGGTAAGAAGGATTGTCCGAAATGGCAAGCGGAGCAAGCCTCAGTCACCATTTGGTCCCTTCACTAGTCTTGACCAGTGTTTCACACACTGAGCAAAACCAAGGTGTGAACGGGGATTTTTCCATGAGAGAAAGCTGAAGCATTTACTAGCAAAGTTTGGCCTGAAAGATGGCTTTTGAGCAAAAGTAGCACGGGATTTTTAGCATTTAAAGTGATTTATAAGGTTTATAAGTCAGTGTGTTCACAAATCATTAATTAAGGGCTGGACATATTATTATTTTGGGCATGGACGGGTGGACAAAAAGAGGAGCCTATTTTTAACTTGGGCTACAAGCCTGGGAAAACCATAAAGTTGATATTTTTGGAACAAGTCCAGTTATTTTTGGCGTAAAGGGAAAAGAACTTCAAATATAGAGCACGTTGACTTTATAAAAAGCCGAGTGGGGCTGTTTTTATCATCAAGCACTCATCTCTCTTGGCCGACTGCAATTTTCTCTCTCTTTTCCCTTAGCGCTGGCCGTCCAGCAGCCTTCTGGTGGTGCTTCTTACGCTAGCTATACAGCAAGCAGTCGCTTTCATCTCTCTGTGTTCTAGCCGAACATCTGCTAATTACTGGTCATACAGTTATGGCCATACAGCAACAGATCTCTCTCTCTCTCTCTCTCTCTCTCTCTCTCTCTCTCTCTCATCTGGCCGTACACAACAGCCACACGTGTGATGGGCATCTGGTGTTCTTCACTCACAGTTCTGGCTTTGTTATGGGCAGCTTTGGGGCTGTTTTGGAGGAATCCGGGACAGTTTTTGAGAGCTCTTCTAGACCTCATTTGACGCCCTAAGTTCGGGGCTGTTTTGGCACGGAGTTCGGGGCTGTTTTGGGCTCCGTACTAGACTGTTTCATGGACTGTTTATAAACTTGGGCTACAAGCCTAGAAAAAGCATAAGGTTGATATTTTTGGGGCAAGTCCAGTTATTTTTGGCAAAAAGGGAAAAGCACTTCAAATATAGAGCAAGTCAGACTTTATAAAAAGCTGAGTGGGGCTGTTTTTATCACCAAGTGCTCGCCTCCCCTGGCCAACAGCAGCTTCTGTTAGAAGTCATATCCTGTCCAGTTTTATACACCAGGGCCTTTGTTGTGGGTGTGCCCGCCCTTATGAGGTGTTTTATCATTTTTCCCCACTCTCCGCATTTTTCCCCTATTTTTCCCCTATTTTTTCTATGGCTTGGGAGGCAGCCCTGTAGTGGCAGGAGGACCCTGAGCCTGGCCGACTCCATCTGTGAGATAGCCGACTGCACCTCATGAGTCGTGGGACTCTTCTGCTGCTAGCCGACTCATCTTGATGCTGGCCGACTGTGTTTATCCAGTCGTGAGGCTTCTTGTGTCCAATCGGCTGCCTACAGCAGGCCAACTGCTGATGTGGGGGCATATAAATAGGCCCCCAGCCCCCATACCACATTTGTATCATACCGGGATTTTCTTGTGTATATCAGAGCAGAGTTACACGCCTACATCTCTCTCTCTCTTGTGCTGTTTTTCTGCATGCGTTTTTTGCTCGTGTTCCCAGATCTGGTCATCATCTCCGCTGCGTATTCTGACATGGTATCAGAGCCCTAGGCTCTAGATAGCTCTTGGGATTTGTGTGAGCAAGAGGGGGACTGTTTTGTGGCTGATTGGTGGACTGTTTTGGACTGTTCGGGAAGAGGAGAAGCAAGAGGAAGGCGGGCTGATTTGCTGGACAGCCACTTGCAGGTTTTAGTTCTTCTTTGTTCCCACCCACCCACCCTTTCAGAGTACATCCCCGCAATGGCAGATCTGTTTGACATGGCCGAGAGACATGTGAAGATCCCGACACTCCCCACGTTCCCGGTGGACCGTCAGTTGGATGGGAGTAACTACGGCATATGGAAGGTTATGATGGTCCGTTCGTTTATCTTTCTCAACTGCACACCACAGGTAATCAATCATGTAAAGCATATGACGCTGGCCAGAGGTATATGGCAGCATTTGGCCTCACTTTACAACAGGGTATCACCCATGAAGAGGATTTCCTTGGAAGTACAGATGCGGGTTATGAACCCTGCAAAGTCGTCGACGATGCGGGAGCATATTAACAAGCTGCAGGCTCTTCAGCAGGAAGTTCTTCAGGCTGGGAAGGAGATATCGTCAGAGGACATGGCCATAACGTTGCTGTCACACTTGCCCTCTTCGTACTCAGCATTTTACTTGTCTTTGATTACCAGTGGCAGGCTCAGCACCATCACGTGGGAGGAGCTTGTGCCCATGGTCCTGGACCAGGAGGAACGATTCACGAACCCTCCTCAGGGTGGAGGTTCGAAGGCCTTAACTGGCCAACGGTCGAAAGGCCGTAACTCGAGCAAAGGGAAGGCTTCATCGGAGAAGTCTTCTGAGAAGAAGTCCGACGCTGACCGCGAGAAACTGAAGGCAGAGAGGACCTGTAATGATTGTGGCGAGAAAGGCCACTATTGGAGGCAGTGTCCCAAGCGGAAGACCGAGAAGGGTGAAGATTCCTCAGTAGCAATCATGAAGACTCCGGCTTTTGTGCACCTGGAGGTGATGGACACCGATGTTTTATTTTCAGGCAGGGAGGAGATTGGAGGACTCTCCGCAACGGATACTCGGGAGTGGATTCTCGATAGTGATGCTTCCAGGCACATGACTCCTTCTCGTTCCGGTTTACAGGATCTCTGCAAGCTTTCTGGTCATATTCTTACTGGTGATACATCCACTATCCCAGTTCACAGTGAGGGCAGGATGGAGATAGTTCCCGATGGCAGAGGGGGGAAGCATTCCTCCCAGGTGTTGTATGTTCCGGCACTTGGTTTTCATCTGTTGTCAGTGCATCAGGTTTGCAAGACTGGCGTACGGGTGGAGTTTGATGAGCATTTTGTTGCTCTCCGGGACAAAGCAACAGGCCAAGTGGTTTGGGAAGGCGGAGTGGAGAATGGAGTTTACAGGCTTTCAGCACTCTCTCTCCCAGGTCCTCAGGTTTGTGATGAGTGGCAGTCTGGTAATGGCCACTCAAGTGTGGATACGCTGCAGGTGCGGGCTTTCCGGGACCAGATGGTGGATAGCTTGCCAGTAGATGGCAGCAGTTGGCAGGAACTCTCCAGTACTGATGTTGGTGGTTCTTGTGTTCGTCAATCAGAGGAAACTAAACAGGTCACTTATGCTTTGATGTCTCGTCGTTTTCGGGACAAAGAACCTCCAGTAGATGAGGATGTTCTTTCCACGAGGACCTTTCGGAAAGCTAGGCAGGTGGCAGGTGATTACTTGCAGAAGGAGGTGGTCTCTCCAGGCTTTGTGGTTCCGGATTCAGAGGGGGTGGTTGACGGGTTTCATCAGGTTTCCAGGACTTGTTTGTGCACCGTTGACAGGTGTTGATCCTTGTGAGCAGTGTGATGTCTCTGTGACTCAGAAGCTGTATGGTTCATTGATCTGGTTGATGGACACCAGATTGGACGGGAGCTTCCTGATGAGGCAATTGAGCTCATGGTTGCGGATGACTCTTTGGGAGGCAGGATTGCGTTTCCTGTGGTTTCTGCGGCATGCGAAGGATCAGGGACTCTTGTACACAGGAGGGGGATTGTTGGATGGAGTCCGACTCGACGGTTGGAGTGACTCGGTTTGGGGAGGAGATCCGGACACGAGGAGATCTACTTCAGGCCCAGGAGCAGTTTTATGGAGCAGTGAGAAGCAGTCATCTTTTGCCTTGTCGAGTACAGAGGCAGAGTACAGGGCTGTTTGTGATGCTGCTTGTGAGGTGGTGAGGATGCAGAGGGAGTTACACGCCTACATCTCTCTCTCTTGTGATGTTTTTCTGCATGCGTTTTTTGCTCTTGTGTTCCCAGATCTGGTCATCATCTCCGCTGCGTATTCTGACAGTTTTCTCTCTCTTTTCCCTCAGCGCTGGCCTTACAGCAGCCTTCTGGTGGTGGTGCTTGCGCTGGCCATGTAGCAGGCAGTCGCTTTCATCTCTCTGTGTTTTGGCCGAACATCTGTTGATTACTGGTCATACAGTTCTGGCCGTACAGCAGCAGATCTCTCTCTCTCTCTCTCTCTCTCTCATCTGGCCGTACACAACAGCCACACGTGTGATGGGCATCTGGTGTTCTTCACTCACAGTTTTGGCTTTGTTATGGGCAGATTTGGGGCTGTTTTGGAGGAATCTGAGACAGTTTTTGAAAGCTCTTCTGGGGCTAATTTGAGGCTCTGTTTTTGGGGCTGTTTCGGCACGGAGTTTTGTGCTGTTTTTGGCTCCGTACCGGAGTGTTTCATGGACTGTTTATAAGCTGATTCATGGGACTGTTTTGAGACAGTTTTCAGATGGATTTTGGTGCTGTCTTTTTATCTTGGCAATGGACAAATATTTGGGCAAGAGATTTGCTGGGGAAAATCTGTTGTTGTATGCACCCGCACCTTGGTTTATTGTAAAAGCTTCTCTCTCAATAAAGAAGTTCCTACGAGGGGCCGGCCGTTCCGGCTTAGTGCAATGTCTTTATATTGTTTATGGTTCTTCCGCTGTGTTTTTCATGCTATGTCTGGTATTTGAAGTGTTGGTCTATTGTTCCGGGTTCCCTGTTAGTACAGCCTCCGAGCAGCCTTCTTCCATAGTTGCCACAGCATCTCCCACTCCTCCAGCACTGCCTACTGTCACCAACGCAGTTTAGCTCTTACCTTCTATGCATCCTATGCCATCCGTGGTATTTGATGCTAAGCAAGAAGGGTGAGGTTGCACAAAAAAGCCTGATCTGAGCTTATGGCCCTGCCAAGGGCTGCCAGTTTGTAGTCATTTTCGACATGGGCAGTTCTGAGGACGCCATCTCTCCCCAGTTGGCTATCAAAATGAGTTGTACATTAGTGCCCTATCATTTGAATGTGAACAGGTTTACACTTGGTCTCCGCACCCACATATCTCAAAAGGCACAACAATTTTCTTTTCAAGTTCAAAAGGCCTCATTCCAGCGAGATTTCATTGTCACACCTCTTTTGGGATGTGATATGATCTTAGGAATCCAGTGGTTTTGCCAGTATGAACCCATTCTTGATTGGGGACAAGACACTTTTACTATCTGTAAAGGTTTTGCTGAGCCTGTCATGATTCGTGGGGATAGAAGCATTCTTGGCATTCCTTTGATTTCTCATCTCCAGGCCCGACGAGCTATCTGCAAGGGAGCAGAAAGAGGGTTGATTTATGTTCGTGCTCAGACAGCCTCTACCTCCTCAATAGCGATTGTCGCATCTTCATCCTAAGTCCCACAGTTGGCAGACCTCCTGTCTCAACGCCAAGACATAATGCTTAGGGATGATCTCCCACCTAGTCTCCCAACCTCTCGTCCTGAGGATCATCATATCGATTTGGTCCCTAGGGCAGAACCTCCTAGCGAGTTTCCCTATCGTCTTTCCAAGACTTTAGAGGGCAAGCTAGAAAAGCAGTTATCTGAGCTCCTCTGAGCCGGATTTGTTCGACCATCTTCCTCACCATTTGTTGCACCCATCGTATTTGTCCAAAAGAAGGACAAGTGTGTACACATTTGTGTAGCTTACAGGGCATTAAACAAACTCACCATCAAGAATAAGTTTCCTATGCCCAAGATTGAGTACAATTTGGAGCGTTTGGACAGTGCAAAATTTTTCACTAAAATAGATCTCAGAAGTGGTTACCATCAGGTCCGCATTTTTGAAGCTGACGTTCCAAAAACAGCTTTTCGAACAGAGCGTGGTCACTACGAGTTCATAGTCATGTCATTTGGAATTACCAAAGCACCTGCAACCATCAATAAAATGATGTCCAGGATTTTCACAATACTCATTGGTAAGTGTGTTTTCATATTTCTTGACAACATACTATACTTATATTTTCAGCCACTGCGGAGCAGCATGAGAAAGATGTGGAGAAAGTCTTGCAGCTTTTGCGAGATAATGGACTCTACATCAACGTCAAAAAGTCTATCTTCGACGTTACAGAGATTCAATACTTGGGCTACATCATCAATTCCTTCGGGATTCGATTGGACCCCACAAAGATTCAAGAGATCTTGGATTGGGACATTCCTAAAACCGCCCGAGAGATCCGTTCATTCGTGGGTCTTTGCCAACCCTACAGTACACTTGTTCACCAGTTTTCCAACCTTGCAGCACCTCTCACCGACTTGCTCAAGGGGGTGAAAACACGTCAGCAAAAAGTAACAGTTACAGGCAAGGCACTTGATGCATTCCGTGCACTCCATAAAGCAACCTTAGAAGCGCCTGTTCTGAAGTTGGCATCTTGGGACGAACCCTTGGAGGTCATTACCGATGCCAGTAATGTAGCCATTGGCATTGTTCTTCAGCAGGACAATAGACCCGTGGCCTACTACAGTCGAAAGTTGGATGTTGCTGAAAGGAATTATTCGGTTTATGACAAAGAGCTTTTGGGTGTGATCACAGCGCCGCTCAAACATTGGAAGCCTTTTCTTTATGGACAGGTTTTCACTGTCAAAACAAACCACCAAGCACTTGTGACTCCAAACGATGCCAAGCGCCCAGTGGAGTGATCAACAAGCCAAATAGAGCCAAATCTTTCAACAATTTGGAGGAATGATCAAGTACATTCCTGGTAAGTATAACCCAGTTGCCGATGCTCTTAGTCGAAAGACCAGCATCCAGACCATGCAAGAGTCTACCATTCTCAAGAATCGAGATCTTTAAAAAGACTTGGATAGCATGAAAGATCAATATGTCGATTCCGCAAAGTTTGGTACTCAATACAACTTGGCCCTCAATTATGAGCTTGGTCATTATTCAATGCAGAACGGTTGGTTGTTCTACAAGAACCATCATACTTAGTGAAAATCGGTTGAGCTCGTATGGCGGTGGTCGTTGGGGTGGTGGAGGAACTTGCTCCTTGGTTCACTGGTGTAGGGAGAAGAGAACACATTTTCTTGCATAGCGGCTATCAACTGCTGATTTTGGAGTTGCATAGCCTCACGGTCAAGCCTTTCTCGGGTAGCTTGGTCTAACCCACTTTCGGTCTTCTTCAACCCCACGTTTAGCATCCTCGGCCCTTTGTTCATCCTCACAGCGAGCTTCTTTGGCTTACCGTTCTTTGTGCCATTGTTGCTCCATGAGAAGGAATAATTTTTCCAATTTTGAGAGTTCTTTTGGCTTTTCTACATCTTCTTTGGCTTTTTCAGCCGTTGCTTTGGCTTTTTTCAGCCTCTTTAGCTTTTTTTTCTTGTGCCACTTCTTCTTCTTTGGCCTCAATTTGTTGCCTTAGCAACTTGTTTTGCTCCAAGGGCAATCTGATGAAGTCTTCATTGCTTGGCGGCAGTGTTTCTGTAGGAGTTGTCTTCCCTGTAGAACTCTTCTTCAATGTCTTCCTGTGAACTTGATAACGATGTCTCTCCACACATTGTGGAGGCGTGGGTAGTTTTTCCCGATGGCAGTTTTACCATCCACGGAATGCTCACTTTAGGGTAGCCAAGTTGGGGTGCAACTGCAGCTCTGATACCAATGTCGCAATAGGTTGATTGTCGTAACAAAGCCTTCTTTATACTCGTGAGTCTGTGCAATTTCACTTAGAGGGAGAATAGAAGAGAGAGAGAAAAGAGTCAACACAGTATTGGGTCCCAATTTACCCATTGACCCCCTCCCCCCCCCCCCCCCCGGGCCACCCACCCACTTGTAAGCAGGAGTATTTGCTTATATTTCTTTGGAGAACTTACAATGAAAATGAATGATGACCGAGGACTGCCAAACGCAAGGACGATGTAGACCAAACGTAGGTTGATCTAGATGTTGTCCAAGCTCCATTGAATTGCTCTTCAATGACCACTATGCAATCCCAAAACTGAGGGATGCACATATGCTGGCTGAATGCTGAAGATGCTCTTCGTGGAAGACTTGGAAATGCTGCTGAACTTTGCTCATGATGAATGAATAAATGAGGAATAAAGCGCTGCTATTAACCGATAAACTTTCCAAGTGGGTAAGAGGAGTGACACATGTAGACTCTCTATGGCTGTGGAGATTGACCTACGTAGCTCATGCCTGACATGTCCTAGACTGGGACTCACAATGGGGCAGCGCCCTATGTGACAAAATATTCCTAAATTGCACTGATGTAGAGCCAGTGTGTCACATAGCACTCCAGTGTAGGCTACATGTGACAAGAAAGCTTGGGACAACGTTTACCTACTTGTTTCATGATACGCAAATAGACCCAATCCCCTTCCTTGAAGTGGACATCTCGTCTAGACTTATTTGCTTGTTTGCTGTAAGCTTCTTGGGCTTTGGTCAGGCGGTCTTTAATTGACTCAATGATTTTGGAGAATGATTATGTCGTTTTGTTAGCATCTAGAGATGGAGACACTATTCTTGTCAAAAGAGAGGAGAAACAACGACCAAAGGCTGTCTCATACAGAGGACGTCCGACACTGGATGAATGAGTATCGTTTAAGATGGCTTGGACCAATGGAAGATAATGTTTCCATTTGGACTGCTAGTCATAACAGTATGACTTGAGAACATCAAAGACCAACTGGTTATAGATTTTTGTTTGGCCGTTTGTCTGTGGATGGAATGCACTAGACAACTACAATTTAGTCCCAAAGTTCTCGAATAATACTCTCCAAAAATGTGAGGTGAACTTGGAATCCTTGTCTGATGTGATGGTGCTAGGCAAACCACAAACGGGGTACCAATGTTTGAGAAAAAGGCGGGCTACGTCCTCGGCTGTGGCCGTATGCTTGCGTGGGATGAACATGCATAACTTACTAAAGCGATCCACAATGGTAAAACACGGAGTGTTGCGAGATCTGGTGGATGTTGGTAGAGGCCCTACAAAGTCCATAGAAATGTCGATGAAAGGTCCGTCGGGAATAGGCAAAGGTTGAAGTAAACCAGCTTTTTTCGTATGTGGAACCTTGACTTTTTGACAAATCTTATAGTCTTGAATATGTGAATAAACATCACGCCTCATTTTGGGCCAATAAAAGGACCTTTCCAATTTCTATAGGGTACTGTTGATACCTCTATGGTCTCCAACTAAGTAGTAAGCAGTCATGGTCATCATGGAGAAGAGCTGGGCGCTTTTGCCGAATGACAATTCATTCATCAATTTGTCGCATATTTTCCATTGGCTAAGCTAGAAGATTGAGCCCACCTAGCGGCACCTCACCTTTCCGGCGAAGCGGTCACTTAGTTTGGACACAAAATATGACTTTTTGGACAATGTTTTGTGGGTAAAATAGAAAAACCGACTTGATTACGAATTCATACCTTTTTTCTATAAATAGGATCTTTAGGCATTCATTAGAATCATCACTCAAAGATCAAGAGGATCCATTTGTCAGAGTCTGCAAGGTAGAAAGGACACAGCGGTGGATCAGCAGGAGCTTCTCTTGTTCGATTGCAAGTAGAGGGTTGCAAGTATCTTTGGTATGCATCATGAAGCTATGAATCAACAAGATCATTGTATATATAAATGTTTTGGCAATATATAGTAGATTAGGTCTAACTCTCCTTCTCTTTTGTGTCTTTGCTAAACATAGGATTAGTGTTATCTTCTTTGCTTAGCGTTAATCATGAACACGCTTCCACAACGCATGTTATGTAACTATTTGGCCCTCCTAGCTCTATTTCACATGAAGAAACCCATGCCCAGACACCAGACAGGTGGAAGAAGACATGAGACAGGGTCCATAAGGTTTAATTAAGAAAAGCACCATTCTTGGTCAAAAAGCAAGAAAAAGCAAAAATTCAAACAAAGTTGACCGTGAGTCAAGGACACCATTGGAAAGAGAAGATTGAGCCAGACCAAAAAGCTATAAGGTGCTTTCTCAAAAAGCAGCTCCAAGACCAAAAAAGCAAGGCCTTAAAGCCAGAAAAGCAAAGCACCAAAAGTTTAGTAATATTTTATTAATAAAAGTAAAAAGAGCAAAAGCAAAGCATAAAAAGACAAAGCAAAAGCATGAAAGCTTTTTGGTAAAAAGTAGGGTCTCTTACAAGTATAAAAAGGATTGGATGTCTCTTGTAGTACCATGAACAAGATCAATGAATATTGAAGGAGATTGTGGAGTGTGTGTGGGCATCATTATGATCATGGAGAGCTTCTTCTTCACCATCAACACCTTCTCCAACTTGCTTTTCAGATATACGGTTAGCCTTAGACTTGTATAGGCATATACATGGGCGATACGGATGCATGTACGGAGCTATACAGGCATGTATGGACAGAAAGTTCAAAAACCCTAAAAATTTCAAAAATCCTAAAATTGCTCAAAAAACTTTAAAAACTGCTTTTTGAAGGTTTTTACGTTCGAAAGCCATTTAAAAAGGTTTTATATCAGTTTTCTTGCCGGAAAGAGCTTCTCTAGGGTTTTCATCATTGACAAGGCTATAGGAATTGTGGAGATCATTCATGGGATGAGCGAGTGGATTTAGAGCTTGGACATGGAACTTGGGCATAGAGCTTGGACATGGAACATGAAGCTTGGACATGGAAGCTTGAACTTGAGCATAGACATGAAGAACTTGGACATAGAGCTTGGGCATGAAGCTTAGACATGAACATGGAACACAGAGCTTGGATTTTGGACTGGGATTTGTACTTAGACTTGGACTTGGATTTGGACTCATTGAACTTGGGATCCATTGGATTTGGATATTGGATCTCGTACTAGCCCGGTGAGAGATACTTGTGGGTCATCCCCATGGTGTGCTCGGCATCAGAGATCTTGTGCGTCGACATCGACATCGACTTGGATATCCTACATCGGCATATTTGTTTGTTTTATATTCATTGATTGTATTGATCCTGGCCAGCGTGCCCGTGGATTGTTTGTGAATAAATTCCTGAAAGGGAGTGGGGCATGTTCCCCGCTTAATGTGGTGTACTGTGCAAGATCCCCATTCCCTTTTCTCTCTCCCCTCTCTCTCTCTTTATATTTTATCTCTTGGACACGTGGTTGAGTCTATCAAGGCACGCCCCGCTGGGCTTACAGTGGTATCAGAGTAGGATTGTGGAGATTATTCATGGGATGAGCGAGTGGATTTAGAGCTTGGACATGGAACTTGGGCATAGAGCTTGGACATGGAACATGAAGCTTGGACATGGAAGCTTGAACTTGAGCATAGACATGAAGAACTTGGACATAGTGCTTGCGCATGAAGCTTGGACATGAACATGGAACACAGAGTTTAGACATGGAGCTTGGCTTTTGGACTGGGATTTGGACTTGGACTTGGACTTGGATTTGGATTCATTGGACTTGGGATCCATTGGATTTGGATATTGGATCTAGTACTAGCCCGGTGAGAGATACTTGTGGGTCATCCCCGTGGTGTGCTCGGCATCAGAGATCTTGTGCGTCGACATCGACATCGACTTGGATATCCTACATCGGCATATTTGTTTGTTTTGTATTCATTGATTGTATTGATCCTGGCCAGCGTGCCCGTGGATTGTTCCTAAATAAATTCCTGAAAGGGGGCGGGGCCTGTTTCCCGCTTAATGTGATGTACTGTGCAAGATCCCCATTCCTTTTTCTCTCTCCCCTCTCTTTATATTTTTATCTCTTGGACACGTGGTTGAGTCTGTCACGGTACGCCCCCTGGGCTTACATGTTACATTGGTATCAGAGCTTAGGTCATCCTAGGATAGCCCTTAGCTTATGTTTAGTGCATGCTGAATTAGGGTTTCTGAAATTAGGGTTTGTGTTTGTGTTTGAGTTTACAAGCAAAATTAGGGTTTGCATTTTTGCATTAAATCTACATTTTCCCATCAACTTTTAGCACAGTATACTGTCTGCTAGAAAGTCTAGATTTCAGCCTGGCATGATCCTAGGGAGTTTAAAAAGCATGTAGAACTCTAGAGTTAGGCTTTTTGGACTGATTACAACAGGAAAAAACAGCAAAACAATATCATGAGTTCAGAGGCAATGGATGATGACTTTCTTAAGACTTCGCAGAGTCGTTGGGGACGGGAAGACGAAGAACAATACAAAAGGGAACAAGAATGCTCTCACCAATTGGCCGACCATTTGGTCCATTCCTAGTTTTTGCGTCTCATTCACTTGAGGCCAGGCCGGTGTCTCATGTGAAGAGGCCAGTATTTTGCTGACATGGACGGGAGCCAGACTGGTGCCACCCGTGTGTTAGCAGGATGGTGTCGTATGGACGGGAGCCAGATCAGTGCCACCCGTGTATGACCTGGACTGTGTTCGATCCATGGGACTATCACGCCATGGAAGAGCCAGTATTCGTGCCGTGTTTTGCCTATGGGACTGTCACACCATAGGGAAACTCGTGCTTGGAACTGTGTCTTACCTATGGGACTGTCACTCCATAGGAAAACCAGGTTTTTATGTTTTTATGTCGTGCCAGTTTTGTGCCGACAGATATTTTGTACTTGTTCCATGAACGGGAGATATGTCCATGTTACTATTTGCACATGCACACATGATTTGCATGCTTGAAACTGTTTTCGCATGACATGTATTTGTTTGTTTGCCTGCTTGACGTGTTACTTACTGAGCGGGGACGCCTGCCAGTGAGTCGTGAAGTCTGCCCTGTATTCTGACGAGTTCTAGTGCATGTGAACAGGTGGTAAGTATGTTACACATGTTGTTTTAATATTTTATTCTAACCTCTTTGTTTTATAAGGTTAGGTGTTCACATTTATTTAAAAGTGGGCACCCCCTTTGGGCACCCACTTTGGGGCCAAGGTGGGGAGCCCCACTTTTAAGTGAATGTGGGGGTGGGCATGGTCACCTACTCCCACTAGTCCCCCCACATGCAAACGTGGGTATCACCAAGGTTAACTCCACTATAATTTTATTTAAAAAAAGCTCCCTCCTTCAAGCGTAGAAAAACCAATCGCTTCTTGCGTTTGTTCATCACCCGGCGATCAACCTTTTTGCGTGGGGAACCGTCGACCATCTCCTCGCATGCTGCCTCTTCCATACAGGCTGCGCATGCTTCTATACGGCTGCTTTCACTTCCCTACAGGCGGCTGTCTCTACTCCCTACAGGCGGCTGCATCTACCCTCCTACAGGTGGGCTGCGCCTGTGTACAGCAGCCAGTCGTACTCCCTTCCAGGCTACTCTGAACTGCTGCAGCTGTTCCCACAGGCGACTGAACACCAGCAAGTGGCGCTGCCCTCTCCTCTGCGTGAGCTCTCCTGCAGGCTGCACGTTTTTCACCAACAAACTACTTTCTTTTTCCCTTCCTACAGGCGGCTATTCCCCCTGGCATCAGTACCTGCAGGCTGCCTCTTCTCTACCGGCTGCACCTCCCCAAGCTATGCATGTCCCTACAGGCGGCTATGGCTATGCGCTTGTGTTCCGGCCAGTAGAACACTGCCCTCAGGCAACTCTGTTTGGGCTCCTCCACACTGCGGCCAGGCATCTCCTCCCTTGCAAGTGGATGCTTCTTCTCTCACAGCAGGCGGCTGTACCCTTTGTGGTGGTGCTTGTCTTGATGATTCTACACGAGGCAACTATTTCTTCAACAAGGGTGGCTTCATCTTCTACACAAACACCACAAGTATTGGTTTTTCTATCAACCAACTACAAGTAAGTGATTTTCAGATTTGAGTAAAGTGTTTTATATTTAAATCTGATAAAGGATTCATCCCGCTCGGCCAACACCCGTTCGGTGCCGGGTTGTCCAAGCTATATTGGCGAACCTCGGTCCAAAGGTGCTGAGATCGGGAGAGCCAGGCGTTAGTACGAGAGCGCCTGTTTGTGCGTGGTCTCGGAACACCAGTGAGGCGCTCTCCGCGGAGTCCAGTGAAAGCACAGGACCGTAGAGATTGGACCACACTAGTGGTCGTTTTGCTTCGAGTTTTCTTCATCGAAATTCGAGCCTATTTGTTTGGTACTGTTTTCATATGTACATGGACATTATCTGGTTCTCAGAACCCATGGAGCATTGTATTCATTAAATACTCCCAATAAATATATCATATATTGAGGGGGGGGTCGGCCCGTTCCGGCCCCAGTGCTGGTGTCCATCTTTCCATTTCTGTTCATTTATTTTTCAAGTTGATTTAAGTTGTCCATTTCAAATTTGTGGTTTTAAAGTTGTGCTATTAAGCGTGTGGGTGTCCAACGGAGTCTTTCCCACTTGACGGGATCGGTTTCATTGGTATCAGAGCACGGTTGTTTCCCTCTTCCTAGTGGGGAAACGAACCTGTGTACTGGACATCCCGCTTTTAGCAAACTTAAAACACAATGGACAGCCAAGGCAACCCTTTGGAAGTGCCAAATTTGAGGGGTCCATCTAGTGCCTCTCGTGGGTCTGATGCCCTGCGTGGTAGACACAAGCCCCTTGAAAGGGTGATGGATAGTGAATCCAAGGGTCAACTGTCTCCAGGAAAGACAGTTATGCTTGAACAAGAGCCTGAAGCTATGAGGGCTGAAATGGAACATATGAGAAAACTTTTGCAGGCTCAAGAGCAAGAGTTAAAGTTCTTGCATGAAGATCCACATCTGCAAAGTGCTATTGAAGCCAGGAAGGTTGATGCTATGGTAGATGTAACCTTTGAATCAATGGCTCGTGAAGTGGGCAAGAAACCAAGGGAGTTGGCACTTGCCTATCTCCTTCGCAAAGGTGATATCAAAGAGGGGGATGACGGAGAGCTGAAATTCAGAAATCCACCTCGTTTGAAGCATGGAGATCCCGCATCCCAGAGGCTGAAATCTTTTATGCAAAAGGAAGAGGTGACTGTCACCTCTCGACATGCATCCTCTCCCCAAGGCACTAAGCCTGACAGATATATGTATGCCAGTGCTCATGGAGGGCACGAAAGTCACATGCATGCAAGATATGTATCTCATGGTGACAGGTCTACTTCCAGAAAAATTTTGCCTTCTGAGTTGTCTCATGGAGAGACCATGCCATATGCAGGTAAGTCACATGCATCTGAGCTTCGAGTTCGTGGAGCACATGCCACCGTGCCCCATGAAGCTTCTATGACGGCCCATGGAGCCCATGCAGACAGGGCTACCCCGTTGGATAAGGGGAAAAGAAAAAGAGAGGATCATGAGTCTCATGCCAGGAAGCTCAAGGAGTTCAAAGCAGGTGATAAATCTGTCAAATTTGATGTCTTTCATGGTGAACATGATGCTTCTAAGGTGTTAGCGTTTGTGGCACAGTTCGACATTGCTTTTAGCGATGAGGATTTCACAGAAAAATCAAAGGTGCGCCATGCTAGCATGTTTTTAAAAGGGACTGCTGCCCATTGGTGGATCACTGAAAAGATCACCAAGGATCCCATCTCTACTTGGAAGGAATTCAAAGATAGATTTTATGCTCAGTTCTTGCCACCCAATGCGGAGCAAACTCTCACTCAAAAGTGGGACAGGCTGGAACAAAAAGATAATGAGAGTGTGCAACAGTATGTTAACAAATTCTGGAAAGTGTTGCTGGAAGTGACTCCCTTCATGCAAATCACAGAGGATGAAAGAAAGAGGAAGTTTCGTTCTGGATTGCAACCTGCATATAGATCGGGTATTGAATTGCACCCAAAACATACGTTGCAACAACTCACAGCTTCCACTCTTGCTACGGAGCAATTGGTGCTCAAGATCAAGCAGGATCAAGGAGGTTCCAAGGGGAAGGACAAGGCTGCCCCAAATCAGCAAAAGGGTGGACAGCCACCTAAAAAGAACTTCCGGGAGCCTTACAAGGGTGGTAAAGCTGATAATAACACATCTAAAGAACAGGGCCCAAGAAAGAACAAATTTGGATTAACTCCGGAGCAAAGAGAGCAATATGCCAAGGATGGAAAATGCTTTTCTTGTGGTAGCAAAGACCACATGTTCCGACAATGCCCAGATCGCAAATCAAAGCACGAGGACAAGCACACCAAAGCAAATGTTCATGCAGTTCCTGATGTGCAAGGAAATACAGGTCATGATGCAAAAGAGCGTATGGTTTGCAAGGCTTGGGGGCAAATCAAGGATCAGCCCGCACTCTTCATGTTTGATGACTGTGCAACTGACAATTTCATCTCTATGCAAGGCTTGGGGACAAATCAAGGATCAGCCCGCACTCTTCATGTTTGATGACTGTGCAACTGACAATTTCATCTCTATGCAAATGGCAGCTGCATTGGGTATTGAGGTTGAAAACATGGGACCTCAGATCGAAGCCGAAGCTGCATTTATTGGTAAAGAGGTGCAGGTTACCCCTTTGATAGGGAAGTTGCGCATCCATATACAGGGCTACCTTGATAATGAGCATTTTCTAGTTGCTCCACTGAATGGATGTGATGTATTGTTGGGCAAGCCGTGGCACCATAGGCTTGAGCCCCGCAAAGACTACAAGTCCAATATGATTTCTTTTATGCATAAAGGCCGCATGCACTTTATTGATGCTGGCAAAGAAGGTGATTCTATCCCAGTTGTATCACACATCCAAATTAATAAAGCAATGAAAAAGAGTCTTTCAGCGTACTTGGTTTTTGTGCCAAATAGTCTTGTGCCAAATCATCAAAATGTGGATGCTATGTCTAATGATAGGCTGAATTTTCTTAATGCATTCAACGACTGTTTTGCTGACTCGTTGCCAGGTGAATTACCTCCCCAAAGGCCTGAAGATCACCGCATAGATCTTGTGCCAGGTAGTTCTCCACCTAACAAACCCGCATACCGAGTGAGTGCTGCACAACAAGAAGAAATTATGAAGCAGGTAAACGAGCTTTTAGAGAAAGGTTTGGTTCAGCCCAGTTCCTCACCTTACTGCTCTCCTGTGCTTCTTGTTCAAAAGAAGGACGGATCATTCCGTATGTGTGTGGACTACAGAGCTTTGAACAAGCTTACCATCAAGAACAGATTCCCAATTCCACGTATTGATGATATCTTGGATAAGCTTGACACAAGATGTCCATCAGACTGCATTCAGGACAGCCTTCGGATTATATGAATTCTTGGTAATGCCTTTTGGTCTCACCAATGCTCCTGCTACTTTTAATCGTATGATGGATAGGATATTCCGACCCCATCGCAAGTTTACAGGAGTCTTCTTTGATGATATCTTGGTTTTCTCCAAGAATGAGCAGGAACACAGAACTCATTTGGTCACAGTGTTCGAAGAGTTGCGGAAGCATAAACTTTTCGTCAATGCCAAGAAAAGTGAGTTTTTCCTTTCAGAGATTCATTATCTGGGACATATTGTATCCAAAGATGGAGTTACAATGGATCCTGCAAAGATCGAGACCATTCGGAATTGGCCCGAATTGCAAAACGTACATCAAGTACGTAGTTTTCTGGGATTATGTTCGTATTACAGGCGTTTCATAAGGCATTTTGCCATGATTGCCACTCCTCTACATGATCTCACGAAGAAGAAAACTGCTTTCAAATGGACTCCAAAGGAACAGGATGCTCTCTTGCAGCTCAAGCATGCGATCATATGTGCTCCAGTATTGATTGTTCCTGACTTGCACAAGTCATTCGTGGTTGAATGTGATGCTTGTGGTGATTGCATAGGAGCTGTCCTAAATCAAGAAGGGCATGCAATTGCATACGAGAGCCGTCGTTTGCATGATGCTGAGCTTCATATGGATATCTATGAGAAAGAGCTCTTGGCTGTAATTCACGCCTTAAAGATTTGGAAACACTACCTTCTTGGGGCTGAATTTGTAGTCAAGACAGATCATCAAAGCTTGAGATACTTTCTATCTCAAACCAAGCTTTCAGAGAAGCAGATGAGAATGGCAAACTTTCTTTCCATGTTTCATTTTCAGATTGTGCATACCCCAGGAAAGAAAAATGTGGTGGCCGATGCACTATCTAGGAGGCCTTATGTTGCTGCAGTCTCAGTGGCCTCTCATGGAGATCTATCTGCTATGAGAGATTTGTATCATTTGGATGCTGATTTTTGCCATATATGGACTGATTTGATGGCTGGTCATTCACATGCCTCTTATGTTATCAACGAGGGTTATCTCATGAAGGATAATTGCCTATGTGTGGTGAAGGATTTGCGTCCAAAGGTTATGGACGAATGTCACGCTCCACCATATGCTGGTCATAGAGGTATTATGCCTACTACTCGCATGATTCAGAGGTATTTCTTTTGGCCAAGCATGCGTAAAGACATTGAGGCTTATGTGCGTGCATGTATTACTTGCCAAAAGGTGAAATTTGACAGGCAAAAGCCTCCAGGTTTGCTTCAGCCATTGCCTATTCCCTCGCAACCTTGGAAAAGTATCACGATGGATTTTATTATGGATTTGCCTAGATCCCAGCATGGGAATGATGCTATTTGGACTATTGTGGACAGGTTTAGCAAGCAAGCTCATTTCTTGCCCGTCAAGAAAACCATCAAAGCTGATCATATGGTAAAGCTTTTTCTTGCTAATGTTTTCAAGCATCATGGTATGCCTAAATCCATTGTTGGGGATAGAGATCCCAGGACTACAAGCCTATTTTGGAGGGCTTTGTTTGATAATATGGGTACTAAACTTGAGTTTTCATCAGCTTATCATCCCCAAACGGATGGCCAAAGTGAAGCTGCAAATTCAGCTGTGTTGGATTTGTTGAAGTGTTATGTGGCAGATCAAAAGAGTGCATGGGAGAAGTATCTTCCACTTGTTGAGTTTGCCTACAACAATACGATCCATGCTTCCACAGGAAAGGCTCCGTTTGAGATTATTTATGGCAGAGTGGTCTTGCCACCCATCCTTCGTACAAAGGATGAGATTTTTGCAGCTGATGAATATGTTCGTGACTTGGATGTTGCCTTTGGTCAGGTGCGGACAGCCATTGCAAGATCTCAGGATAAGCATAAAATGGCTGCTGACAAGCATAGAAGGGACATGGAAGTCAAAGAAGGTGATTGGGTATTGCTGAAATTTGAGAAGGCTAGGCTTCGGAAGAGGCCAGGACGAGAAGGATCATATCCTAAGCTTTCTCCTCGCTATTATGGACCCTTCAAGGTGATTCACAAAATCAATGAAGTGTCCTACAGGCTTGCTTTACCTAGTCATTGGAAGATTCACAATGCTTTTCATGTGAGTCTATTTCGGAAATATGTGGGGCCAGATCCTGATGAGCCTGTCACAGAAGATCCGCCAGAGATTGAAGAGCTTGAGGAGATCCTCCAGCCAGAACAGATTGTTTTTCACAAGGAGAGAAAGTTACCTGCAGGAAAGCTTTCCAGGAGATACCTTGTGAAGTTTAAGAATTATTTGCCTATTGATGCCAAATGGGTAATTGAGGATTATTTTGCAGATTATCCGCAATTGTTGCAGGCATATCTTGAGGCTTTTCAGTTGAGGTCAACTCTTTAGAAGCCCGGGGGGATGTCACCAATTGGCCGACCATTTGGTCCATTCCTAGTTTTTGCGTCTCATTCACTTGCCGGTGTCTCATGTGAAGAGGCCAGTATTTTGCTGACATGGACGGGAGCCAGACTGGTGCCACCCGTGTGTTAGCAGGATGGTGTCGTATGGACGGGAGCCAGATCAGTGCCACCCGTGTATGACCTGGACTGTGTTCGATCCATGGGACTGTCACGCCATGGAAGAGCCAGTATTCGTGCCGTGTTTTGCCTATGGGACTGTCACACCATAGGGAAACTCGTGCCTGGAACTGTGTCTTACCTATGGGACTGTCACTCCATAGGAAGACCAGGTTTTTATGTTTTTATGTCGTGCCAGTTTTGTGCCGACAGATATTTTGTACTTGTTCCATGAACGGGAGATATGTCCATGTTACTATTTGCACATGCACACATGATTTGCATGCTTGAAACTGTTTTCGCATGACATGTATTTGTGTGTTTGCCTGCTTGACGTGTTACTTACTGAGCGGGGACGCCTGCCAGTGAGTCGTGAAGTCTGCCCTGTATTCTGACGAGTTCTAGTGCATGTGAACAGGTGGTAAGTATGTTACACATGTTGTTTTAATATTTTATTCTAACCCCTTTGTTTTATAAGGTTAGGTGTTCACATTTATTTAAAAGTGGGCACCCCCTTTGGGCACCCACTTTGGGGCCAAGGTGGGGAGCCCCACTTTTAAGTGAATGTGGGGGTGGGCATGGTCACCTACTCCCACTAGTCCCCCCACATGCAAACGTGGGTATCACCAAGGTTAACTCCACTATAATTTTATTAAAAAAAAGCTCCCTCCTTCAAGCGTAGAAAAACCAATCGCTTCTTGCGTTTGTTCATCACCCGGCGATCAACCTTTTTGCGTGGGGAACCGTCGACCATCTCCTCGCATGCTGCCTCTTCCATACAGGCTGCGCATGCTTCTATACGGCTGCTTTCACTTCCCTACAGGCGGCTGTCTCTACTCCCTACAGGCGGCTGCATCTACCCTCCTACAGGTGGGCTGCGCCTGTGTACAGCAGCCAGTCGTACTCCCTTCCAGGCTACTCTGAACTGCTGCAGCTGTTCCCACAGGCGACTGAACACCAGCAAGTGGCGCTGCCCTCTCCTCTGCGTGAGCTCTCCTGCAGGCTGCACGTTTTTCACCAACAAACTACCTTCTTTTTCCCTTCCTACAGGCGGCTATTCCCCCTGGCATCAGTACCTGCAGGCTGCCTCTTCTCTACCGGCTGCACCTCCCCAAGCTATGCATGTCCCTACAGGCGGCTATGGCTATGCGCTTGTGTTCCGGCCAGTAGAACACTGCCCTCAGGCAACTCTGTTTGGGCTCCTCCACACTGCGGCCAGGCATCTCCTCCCTTGCAAGTAGATGCTTCTTCTCTCACAGCAGGCGGCTGTACCCTTTGTGGTGGTGCTTGTCTTGATGATTCTACACGAGGCAACTATTTCTTCAACAAGGGTGGCTTCATCTTCTACACAAACACCACAAGTATTGGTTTTTCTATCAACCAACTACAAGTAAGTGATTTTCAGATTTGAGTAAAGTGTTTTATATTTAAATCTGATAAAGGATTCATCCCGCTCGGCCAACACCCGTTCGGTGCCGGGTTGTCCAAGCTATATTGGCGAACCTCGGTCCAAAGGTGCTGAGATCGGGAGAGCCAGGCGTTAGTACGAGAGCGCCTGTTTGTGCGTGGTCTCGGAACACCAGTGAGGCGCTCTCCGCGGAGTCCAGTGAAAGCACAGGACCGTAGAGATTGGACCACACTAGTGGTCGTTCTGCTTCGAGTTTTCTTCATCGAAATTCGAGCCTATTTGTTTGGTACTGTTTTCATATGTACATGGACATTATCTGGTTCTCAGAACCCATGGAGCATTGTATTCATTAAATACTCCCAATAAATATATCATATATTGAGGGGGGGGTCGGCCCGTTCCGGCCCCAGTGCTGGTGTCCATCTTTCCATTTCTGTTCATTTATTTTTCAAGTTGATTTAAGTTGTCCATTTCAAATTTGTGGTTTTAAAGTTGTGCTATTAAGCGTGTGGGTGTCCAACGGAGTCTTTCCCACTTGACGGGATCGGTTTCAAATGCTATGCCCAATATGAACAAATCATCGTCGGGACCAAGTTTAGGCAACAACTCATAGAAGAGCTTCAAGAAGTTGCGCGTCAGGCCAACTTCTGTACGAGCAACGATGGACACAGCTCAAGAAGACATGGGCACAGTTCATGGCAACATCAACAAAGGCCAAGAAGGCCTAGGGTTGTAAAGTAGCCCATGATCGAGAGCATTTACCCAATGAAAGAGAGCTTCTAAGACCAGATTTCTCGGGAGACATGATCACAGAAAGAGGTGTTTCCGAGGAGGTGCCATTACCCGGGATGCACATGCCAGAACCAGAACCAAAGCCAAAGCTAGAGCCAGAAGCCAAACCAAAACTAGAACCAAAACCAGAGATCGAGCAGGTGGATCTTTCCAAATCCTATTTGGAGGAGGATAAGGTCAACCCGATAGTTCCCAAGTAGGTGGATCTCTCAAAATCTTATTTGGAGAGGGATGAGGTCATCTCGACAGTGTCAGAGGAGTTTTCAGAAGATCCAGAGACCGAGCCAGTGAACTTGAAGACCAAGTCAGAGAGCTTGGGGATCGAGCCGATGGATATGAAGTGCAATCTTCAATTGGACCGGAATGGAATCAGAGCAAAGGTGTATGGATTACCCCAGTGCTCCAAGCTTAGCAGGAGGGGATGTCATGTGCATCCGTTAATCCCGATGCTCATAGACATGGATATTCTCATTAGCAGATTTAGGGGCAGATTTAGAGTGGATTTTGCAGCCCTACAAGCTCCGGGAAGTGCCCAAGACATAACCCAATGGTTGGGACACCTTTACGGCATAGTTTGGACACAAAATATGACTTTTTGGACAATGTTTTGTGGGTAAAATAGAAAAAACCGACTTGATTACGAATTCATACCTTTTTCCTATAAATAGGATCGTTAGGCATTCATTAGAATCATCATTCAAAGATCAAGAGGATCCATTTGTCAGAGTCTGCGACACAGTGGTGGATCAGCAAGAGCTTCTCTTGTTCAATTGCAAGTAGAGGGTTGCAAGGATCTTTGGTATGAAGCTGTGAATCAGCAAGATCATTGTATATATAGATGTTTTGGCAATATATAGTAGATTAGGTCTAACTCTCCTTCTCTTTTGTGTCTTTGCTAAACATAGGATTAGCGTTATCTTCTTCGCTAGCGTTAATCATGAACACGCTTCCGCAACGCATGTTACAGGAGGTAAGCCCAAGCAAACCCAAACTAGCTCCAAACCCCAACAACAATCATCCACAACCCAATAGTCATCATCTCAGGGGGGAAAGGGGACTCATAATAGCAAAGATAATAAGAAAGATGTCACATGTGGAATCTCTAGGATTCTTCTTTTAGCTCTAAACACCATCTTGGAACAACCTGATGCAAAACGCACGCAAGAGAGGAGGAGTGAAGAGAGAGAGAGAGAGACAGAGATGAGTTTCAGTATATTCATATAGTACAAAAAGGTGTACATCATGGCAAGCCATAGGCTGCCCCTCATCAAACGTTTCTTGACTCAGAGAGTCCTCTATCTAATGATTCTACTCCCTAGAGGAGTGAATGAATTCTAAGAACTTGGCAAAGCCCCTTGTATAGCTCTTCTTGGTGCATGAGACCTGGTCGTCCTGCTATCGACCAACATCAGCCTGAAGACTGTGTCGGCCAGCTCTGTAGCTACAACTAACAGGTTCTTGTTCCTCCCCGGGGTTCTCCTGCACACCATCAAGCCTAGCTAATGTCCAAAAACCTATGTTTTTCCTACTGCCTATCAAAGATTAGCTCCTGGAATGGGCATGCACATGACAAAAGAATCCCAGAGCACTTTAGAAGGCAAAAAGGATAAAAACTTCGTGCCTAAGAAAACACCTAAGGAAAAGGCCAAGGAGGGCATCACTGGTGGATATTCCAACCAGAAGAGCAAATGCAATATAAGGGGAAGAACAGATGTTTATTTTGCCACACAGTGCGGCATGGTAAGAAAGATTGTACCAAGTGGCAAGCTGCACAAGCTGCCAAAGTCTCTACCTCCACAGTAGCCACTACAACAACTACAGCTACACCTCCCGCATCAGCCACCAATGCAATCCAACTCTTGGCCACCTTAAATGACGTACCCACAGTGGTATTTGACGATAAGCAAGAGGATGAGGTTGAGGAGCAAAAGAAAGCCCTCATTCGTGCTTATGGCACAGCAAAGGGACAACAGTTCATTGTTCTCTTTGATATGGGCAGCTCTGAGGATGCCATTTCTCCTCAGTTGGCTAAAAAGATGAGTTGTACTCTTGTACCCCATCATCTGGACATCAACAGGTTCACCCATGATAAAGTTGCACAATGTAGAAGCAAAACATAGGAGAGAGGGAGAGTAAAGGAGAGAGAGAGACATTAGACAATGAACATCATGTTATGTAGCAAGAGGCTTTTACAATGGCAATGTCAACCAGTAGATGGTGTAGAACATGTGCCCGTCAAGAAGATTAGATGGATGAACAAGTGAATAGAGGAGGCCCCTTTGTATAGTGATGCAAGGGAGCTGGCCGACTACCCACGAACAACTAAAAAGGACGAAAAATAGGATAAAACCCATAAATAGGCATTCCCAAAAATACACTAAGATGCACAATTGCAAACAACCCCTCTGCACCTCATAGTGTGCAAGAGTTTAAAGAAGATAAGCTGATGAAGATGCAACCATGGACACTCCAGTATTACGCAATACTGGATACACCTCAGAAAGAGCACCCGCCAACCTTTCCTCAAAACAAAATGCCACCATGAATAGCAAGGAACTTTGCTTGGCTCCGAATTCCCACACAAGTGTGCAGTAAACTCCAAGAATAAAATGATGAGCTACAGGACACACCGTGCCCATTATCCCCCAACAGTGGACTCTGAACACATCACGTCCCAAAAACCTCGAATAATGAACTTGGAACTCAACCAGTCCATAATCTCCGCTACACCAAGCAATAGACGTACATCCAATCCATAGCTCCAAAATAGGCATTCCCCAAAATACATTGAAATGCCCAATTTCTAACAACCCAGACTTCGCAAACACATCTCTCATAAGGCTCAACAATTCTCATTCATGGTTCAAAAGGCCACATTTCAGCGAGACTTTACTATCTCACCTCTTTTGGGATGTGATATGATTCTCGGCATTCAATGGTTTAAGGATTATGCACCCATTCCTGATTGGAGGCAAGACACTTTCACGATTGTTGATGGTGTTCTTGAGCCTGTTCTAATTCGCGGGGATAGGAGCATTCCAAGTATTCCCCTAATCTCACACATCCAGGCCCAACGAGCTATCAGAAAAGAAGCCGAGTGTGCATTGATATATGTTCGTAGCCAGCAATCTGTTGTTCAGTCACCAACCCCATTAAAGCTAAAGTTGGATGGTCTCCTAGCACAGTTTCAAGACATCATGCTAACCGCAACTCCCACCCAGTCGCCTTGAGGATCATCGCATTGAGTTGGTCCACGAGACAGAAGCACCCAGTAAGTTTCCCTATCACCTTTCTAAGGCACTGGAAAGCGAACTGGAGCAACAGCTTTCCCAGCTACTCCGCGTTGGATTTATCCGGCCGTCATCCTCACCCTTTGTCATGTGCACAGTGTGTATCTACCGTGTGCTACATGCACGCAAGACTAGTTTCGAGGCTTGGGGAAGCTTGGAACTAGGCAGGCTGATTGACGAGCTGAGTTAGGGAAATACTAACGGGCCGGCTCCCAAGTATGGACGGGCAGTAGATCATCGTATTGACTTGATCCCTGGTGCTCATCCTGTCAGTATTCCACCTTCCAGGATGAGCCAAGCCTAGGAAGATGAGTTGGTTAAACAACTCGAAGATTATTTGAGGATGGGCCAGATCCGTCCAAGTAAATCACCTTGGGGTGCACCTGTGTTGCTTAGGAGAAAGAAGGACAATACCTGGAGGATGTGTATAGATTACAAGAGATTGAACAAGCTGACAATTAAGAACCATTATCCTCTCCCTAGATCAGATGACCTGATTGACCGGTTAGCAGGAGCGAAATATTTCACGAAGATAGATTTACGTACTGGCTATCACCAGATACGTATTCATGAAAGGCATGTCGAAAGAACCGCCTTTCGGACTAGGTATGGCCATTACGAGTTTCTTGTATTACCTTTTGGGTTGACCAATGCTCTAGCCACTTTCCAGCAAATGATGAACGATCTTTTGGGAAAATTTGTGGTGGTGTTCCTGGATGATATTTTGATTTATAGTCGTACTCTTGAGGATCATGTCGAACATCTCACGATTGTCTTATCTATTTTAAGACAGAATCGACTATATGCTAAGTTAAGTAAATGTGAGTTCTTTATGACCGACATCATTTACTTGGGACACAAGATCACTCGAGATGGATTGAGCATTGACTATGACCGAGTTCAGAAGGTTCTGGACTGGCCTATACCGCGAACAGTGAAACAACTTCGTTCTTTTCTCGGTTTTGTTGTTTTTCTTCGAAAATCTGTACGGGAGTACTCTCAGCTCACACTACCGATGACCGACTTATTGAAAGGTCGTGGACGTAAGTCAAACCAGCCTATCACTTGGAATAACGATTTGGATATGGCCTTCAGACTTTTGAAAGATAAAGTCAAGGAAGCACCTATCTTAGCATTGCCTGATCCTAGTCAGCCTTATGTTCTTGAAATTGATGCCAGTGACTATGCTATCGGGGCTGCTTTATTTCAAGATGGTAGACCGGTTGCTTTTGAAAGTAAAAAGCTAGACGACACTCAATCTCGTTGGCCAACCCTTGAGAAGGAGCTTTATGCTCCGATTCATGCTCTCAAGGTTTGGAGACATTATTTATATGGTTCCAAGTTTGTGGTATTGACTGATCATCAGTCAATCAAGTATGTGTGTGATGCGGATGATTTGAGAGGCAGGAAAGCTCGTTGGGCAGAGTTAATGCAAGATTTTGATTTTGAGATCCGTTATCGGAAAGGGTCCATGAATAGTATTACAGATGCGCTTAGTCGGATTAGAGAGGTGAATACTTTGTCGTTCACCAAGATTTCTACTGACTTATTTCAGGGCTTTGCAGGACTGATAGTTATTTGGTCCATTTTGGCAGAAGATCCAGGACGAGAGCTCATTGATTGACCAAGACTCGGTGACTGAGCAGTCTACTATTCAGGCTGCAGGAGGCCAGTGGATGATTCGGAATGGTTTACTATTCCGTAATGACAAAATTTGTGTACCACAGATCCCGGACATTAGGTCCAAGATTCTTAAGGAGTGTCACGACGCCCCTTTTGTGGTACACAGGACACTATCATTAGTGAAACACACTTTTTATTGGCCGATGATGAAAGGGTATGTAGAAGATTATGTTCTCAAGTGTCAGATTTGTCAGGCAAATAAAGCTGAACGCTTTAGACAGGCTGGGTTGCTGCATCCTTTGCAAATCCCAGGTAATAAATGGGAAAGTATTTCCATGGATTTTATTACCGGATTGCCAAGAACACATCAAGGCCACGATTCTATTTGGGTTTTGGTAGATCGCTTGACAAAAATGGCTAGATTTTTACCGACCCAGAAGACTATTACAGCTACGCAATTAGCACGGCAGTTTATCGAGCAATTGTTTAGACTGTACGGGTGGGACTCTAAGTTTACGAGTGATTTTGGAAACTTGTTTTTGAGAAGTTGGAAACAAATTTGAATTTGAGTTCCTCAGATCATCCTCAATCTGGTGGCCTGACTGAAAGAGTGAATCAGATTTTGGACGATATGCTTCGAGCATATGTATCCAAAAGACAGAGTTCATTGGAGAATTATCTTCCTATGTTAGAGTTTGCATATAACAGTACTAAGCATACGAGTACAGGTTTTAGTCCTTTCATGCTTATGTATGGTTTTCAACCTAGATCACCTGTTACAGTACGATTCTCAGGACTTTAGCATGATGCAGCATGTAATTTTTTGCAAGATATGCAGGAAATATTACAAGTTGCGAAGGAATCTATTAGAAGTGCTCAAGACCGAGACCGGTTTTATTCTAATAGACATCGTTCACCCAGAGAGTTCTCTGAAGGAACGATGGTGTATTTGCGAGTTCCGAAAGATTCCGAGACTTTACAGACAGGTAGATCTCCGAAATTATCCCCTAGATACTGTGGACCATTTCGTTGTTACACAACAGATTGGTTCAGTTGCATATGAATTGGATTTGCCTTCTCATGTGAAAGTTCATCCTGTATTTCATGTCAGTAGACTTAAGGAAGTACAGGGTGGAGCAGATCAGTTAGTTACTCCTCAAGAAATTATAGATGTCGAGGACATGACATTTGTTTCGCACGAACCTGAAAAGATTCTTGGATTTCGTGAAAGAAGATTGCGTAATACGCTTATCACGGAATACAAGATCAAGTGGAAGGATCGTGTTGAGGAGGACGCTACATGGGAGACATTGACTACTCTTTAGAGAGATTACCTTGGCTTTTTAGTGAGCTCAGGAGTGAGCTCTTAGAGGAAGGGGAGTATGTCATGTGCACAGTGTGTATCTACCATGTGCTACACGCACGCAAGACTAGTTTCGAGGCTTGGGGAAGCTTGGAACTAGGCAGGCTGATTGACGAGCTGAGTTAGGGAAATACTAACGGGCGGGCATCCAAGTATGGATGGGCGGGCGCCCAAGTGTGGACGCCCGATGACCGGCCAAGAGCCTATAAAAGGGTGGCCAAGGTTAGTTATTGGGATATAGAGAGTCTCGCGAGTTTGTGAGAGCTCTATGGTCTTGGAGCCTGGATCTAGTGCAGAGGTGCACCTGCTTTACGCAGCCGAGGCCGGCAGCAGTCTCGAGGCCCGCGAGGGCAGCTTCGTGGCGGTATGGGACGTCGTGAGGAGGAGATTGGTCGTATGTCATGTGCACAGTGTGTATCTACCGTGTGCTACACGCACGCAAGACTAGTTTCGAGGCTTGGGGAAGCTTAGAACTAGGCAGGCTGATTGACGAGCTGAGTTAGGGAAATACTAACGAGCGGGCACCCAAGTATGGACGGGCGGGCGCCCAAGTGTGGACGCCCGATGACCGGCCAAGAGCCTATAAAAGGGTGGCCAAGGTTAGTTATTGGGATATAGAGAGTCTCGCGAGTTTGTGAGAGCTCTATGGTCTTGGAGCCTGGATCTAGTGCAGACGTGCACCTGCTTTACGCAGCCGAGGCCGGCAGCAGTCTCGAGGCCCGCGAGGGCAGCTTCGTGGCGGTATGGGACGTCGCGAGGAGGAGATTGGTCGGTACGTCATCCTAGTTAGCTCAGCTCGTGGCTCGGTGGGGACAGCCAAGACTGTGGGCTCACCCACGGCTATCATGGTTGGGAGGTGAGTCAGGCCTGCACCCCCTTGTTGTTTGTTTGTTCGTTTGTTTTGCAGGTTTCGAGTCTCGAACCAAGATTGATCACGAGGAGATCCGTGGGGATTTGACAGTGGTATCAGAGCATACCTCGTGAACGAGCAAGTCGGTAGGTAGAGAAGAAGAGGTCGAAGAAAGGTATGTGTTAAAAAGCTTGCTGTTTTTTCTGTGCATACTGCAGTTTTCAGAATAGTATGTGTTTTTTCTTCATCAAAGAAACCCATGTTGATGGGAGGTGGTAGTCTAAGTAGGGTCGTTGCTTTGCAAGGAAGAGGAGAGTCATTTGTGCAGTCATGCGCATGAACTGCAGGGAGAGAAACAGAAAAAGCACGTTGCACGTTGCTTTTCATTGAACGAGAGAGAGAGAGAGAGAGAAAGCGAGCCAGGCGCATGGTCGTGAAGAACTGCTGGTCGTGAGCATCTGTACGTTGGGCAAGTGTTAGCTTTTGGTGTCTATGCTGGCGGCCAGGCTTGCAGTCGGCCAAGTATGCGTAGGCGCTCAAGGTTGTGTAGGCAGGCGGCCTTGGCCTGCATAGCCAGGCAACCAAGCTTGCGTGGCCAGCCCAGGCAGCGCCTACGCTAGGCGGGCATGTACCCCGGCCAGGCCAGCAAGCCGGCACCCAGTCCACGCACGGCAGGCGCCCAGGGCTACGCTGCCGTGCTGCCCAGGCCCACGCCGGCTGGCGCAGGCGAGGCGCACACGCAGGCTGGTGCGAAGGTACTGGCAACGGCATTAGTGACGACAGCAGCGACGGTCAGAAATCAGGGTTAACAGCAGCGACGTCAGCAGACAGCGCCGGCTAATCCAGGAGGGATGAGAAAAAAAAAGAAAAAACAAGGAAAGCACTCGTTTTTGGGCTTTCGTTTTTTTTAATTTTTTTTAAAGGTTAAAACCCCCCCCCCTCCAAGGTTAAAGGTGTTTTATTTTTTTTTAAGAACCTAAATATATATATCCATATATATATATATATATATATATATATATATATGAAAAAAAAAACACAAAAGCTAAGCAAAAGCTAAGCCTAGCTTTTGGAGATTTTTGGCTTTTGGGAAACCTTTATAAACCCCCTCAAGAAAGCTTCTTGCCTCACATCTCTCAAGTTTTCAAGCTCTCAAGCTCTCAAGTTCACTCGCACTTTTGTTGTGCAAAGATCGAATTTTCTCTCCACGTACCCTCTTCACGATGTCGACCCAAGAATCGGAGTTGGAGCCCCTTGTAGCACGCGAAGGCTTGCCGGCTACGGAAGGTACCGATGCCGATCTTTTTGACGATTTTGTGTCAAAATCAGATTTCCAAGAGTTCAAAGTAGCTCTCGAAGCTTCTTCGACAGAACGTCAGGCACAAATCGCAACCCAGATGCAAGCTTTGCAGAACTCCATCGCTCTATTGACCACTACCCTCTCTACTTTCTCGGGTATGGATACCTTGGCTTCAGCTTTAGGCCCCAACATTACTCCGGAACCGTTTGGGGGCAAGCAAAAGCAGCGCACCAAGGAGATCGTGGACACGTGGCTACATAAGTGGCAAGTTCACTTTCAGTTTCATCCATATGATGACGGAAAGAAGATACAGTTAGCAGCAAGTTTCCTGTCCGGCAAAGCTTTGCTTTGGTGAAAGGAACTCAACCCTAAGCCAACGACTTGGGCACAATTCGAAGACGTGTTCAAGAAAGAATTCCTCAAGAAAGAGGATGATTATGATGTTGTTGCCCGGTTTTCAGCTTTGACCATGACCTCGCAGCACCTCACTTATGAGGTCTACCTCCAGAAGTTTCGTGACTTGCAGATGAAAGCTACAAAGATGGATCCCACTACTCTTTTGGGGTTTTTCGTAGCTGGTTTACCAGACTCGTACCGATTACAGGTCAAAAATAACAAATGTAAAACATTGGACGAGGCCATTCATTCAGCTCGTATCTATGATGATACAATGGTCTCTTCCAAGTCGAAACCCGTTACCGAGCAAGGAAACAAGCATAAACTCTCCGCACCTATGACTAACTCGACAGAAGGAAAGTCTTCAGACCAACCTTCGAAGAATTCAAGTTCGACACCAACGAAGAAGAAACGACTCCTTAGGGCTTTAAAGCTCAAGAAGGAAGGACGTTGTTTTATCTGCGAAGAAAAAGGACATGCGTAACGAGTGCCCGAAGCAAAAGGGTACCAAGTCAAACGCAGGACCCAAGCCAAAGACAGCTAACCAGTTGTCTTTGATAGGTACGTCAATTACTGTACTTTCTCACCCTAGTACTTGTTCTGATTGTCTGTTCAATTCTAAAGTATTTGGCTTGCATGATCTTCTCCGGAATGGCCATAAAATTCACATTCTTTTAGACCCTGGCAGTTCGCATAACTTTGTTAACTACAAACTTGTGCAGAAATTGAGTCTTGATACGACACTCAACGACCATACCTATGAGGTACGCCTACCTGCGGAAAGGCAAGTTTGGGATCGCAAGGTGGAGATGCTTCCAATCCAGATTCAGGACTACAAAGACACTCTGGAATGCTATGTTATGCATCTAGAAATTAGGGATTGAGTGGTTTAAGACTCTTGAAGTCCAGATAGATTAGTCTACTCATATTTTTTCTTTTCAGCATAAGGACACCAAGTATAGTATTTTAGGTGATTGTATTCATCCCTCTCAGGGACCTCTTGTAAATACACTTGATTTTGGAAATATAATGGATTCTTCTTTGTATACCGCTTTCCATTGTGTATTGATTCCACTTTCTTCTTTTCTCATCCCTTCCATGGATGTAAATGACTTAAGTGTGTTTGAAAGCAAAGAATTACAGAAGATACTTGATTCGTTTCAAGACGTATTTCCTAAGGAACTGCCATCGAGTTTACCACCTGAACGGGCAGTAGATCATCGTATTGACTTGATCCCTGGTGCTCATCCTATCAGTATTCCACCTTACAGGATGAGCCAAGTTGAGGAAGATGAGTTGGTTAAACAACTCGAAGATTATTTGAGGATGGGCCACATCCGTCCAAGTAAATCACCTTGGGATGCACCTGTGTTGCTTAGGAGAAAGAAGGACAATACCTGGAGAATGTGTATAGATTACAAGAGATTGAACAAGCTAACCATTAAGAACCGTTATCCTCTCCCTAGATCAGATGACCTTATTGACCGGTTAGCAGGAGCGAAATATTTCACAAAGATCGATTTACGTACTGGCTATCACCAGATACGTATTCATGAAAGGCATGTCAAAACAACCGCCTTTCGGACTAGGTATGGCCATTATGAGTTTCTTATATTACCTTTTTGGTTGACCAATGCTCCAGCCACTTTCCAGCAAATGATCAACGATCTTTTTCGTGAACATTTGGGAAAATTTGTGGTGGTGTTCCTGTCAGAATACGCAACGGAGATGATGACCAGATCTGGGACACGAGCAAAAACGCATGCAGAAAATATAGCACAAGAGAGAGAGAGATGTAGCTGCAGCTTGTTAATATGCTCCCGCATCGTCGTCGACTTTGCAGGGCTCATAACCCGCATCTGTACTTCCAAGGAAATCCTCTTCATGGGCGATACCCTGTTGTAAAGTGAGACCAAATGCTGCCATATACCTCTGGCCAGCGTCATATGCTTTACATGATTGATTACCTGTGGTGTGCAATTGAGAAAGATAAACGAACGGACCCTGGCATTGACACGATCCCACATGTGTGTCTGAGCCTCCCGGTCCTTTTGGGTTGACGGTAACTCCCCTTCCTCAACTTCCGACCGTCCAACAATGACGAAATCAGCGAGGTCGTAGGACTCCAGAACAGATTCCATCATAACCTTCCATATGCCGTAGTTGCTCCCGTCCAACTGACGGTCCACCGGGAACGTGGGGAGTGTCGGGATCTTCACATGTCTCTCGGCCATCTCAAACAGATCTGCCATTGCGGGGATGTACTCTGAAAAGGGTGGGTGAGTGGGAACAAAGAAGAACTAAAACCTGCAAGTGGCTGTCCAGCAAATCAGCCCGCCTTCCTCTTGCTTCTCCTCTTCCCGAACAGTCCAAAACAGTCCACCAATCAGCCACAAAACAGTCCCCCTCTTGCTCACACAAATCCCAAGACCTATCTAGAGCCTAGGGCTCTGATACCATGTCAGAATACGCAGCGGAGATGATGACCAGATCTGGGACACACGAGCAAAAACGCATGCAGAAAATACAGCACAAGAGAGAGAGAGATGTAGGCGTGTAACTCTGCTCTGATATACACAAGAAGATCCCGATATGATACAATGAATGGTATGGGACTGGGGGCCTATTTATATGCCCCCAGATGGGCAGTCGGCCTGCTGAAAAGGCCCTCCATAACTGTAGCAACAATCCGCCAGCAGCACATGAGGCCCACGACTGCATACATCCAGTCGGCCAGCAGTGAGACACTCCACGACTGATGTCTGAGCTGTCGGCCAGCTATTGGGTCCTCCAGCCGCCTCAGGGCTGCCTCCCAAGCCATAGAAAAATGGGAAAAATAAGGGAAAAAATACGGAGAGTGGGGAAAGATGATAAAACACCTCATAAGGGCAGGCACACCCACAACAAAGACCCTGGTGTATAAATCTAGACAGGAGATGACTTCTAACAGTTCCTGGATGATATTTTGATTTATAGTCGTACTCTTGAGGATCATGTCAGACACCTCACGATTGTATTATCTATTTTAAGACAGAATCGACTATATGCTAAGTTGAGTAAATGTGAGTTCTTTATGACCGACATCATTTACTTGGGACACAAGATCACTCGAGATGGATTGAGCATTGACTATGACCGAGTTCAGAAGGTTCTGGACTAGCCTATACCGCGAACAGTGAAACAACTTCGTTCTTTTCTCGGTTTTGTTGTTTTTCTTTGGAAATCTGTACGAGAGTACTCTCAGCTCACACTACCGATGACCGACTTATTGAAAGGTCATGGACGTAAGTCAAACCAGCCTATCACTTGGAATAACGATTTGGATATGGCCTTCAGACTTTTGAAGGATAAAGTCAAGGAAGCACCTATCTTAGCATTGCCTGATTCTAGTCAGCCTTATGTTCTTGAAACTGATGCCAGTGTCACATGCACTCTGCACTCAGTGCATGGTGACAAGATGGCTCATCATCAGAAGTGCAGCAGTTGTACAGTTTTAGAACCCATTAGGATGATATTTGTCGTACGCCGTGACCCCATTGTACATCCTCAGTCCAGCCAGGATAAGTCAGGCACGAGCTACGTAGGTCATTCCTCAGCCTTAGTGGGTCAGTCAGTCAGTCAAGTCCCTTAACCCACTTGGAGAGAATCATTCATGCATGTAGAGTCAGTAGAAGCCTTAGGGTTTGCATCAGAAAGCACTCTGCATCTTGCATAATATGCATACATATGCCTGTGCATCATTTAGAACATCCCCAAAGCCTTAGGGAATTTACTGGGATTTATCTGGTATTTTTCCCATATTTATTAGTATTTATTTATCATTATTTGCATTATTGGGCATTTATAAATATTAACTTTATTAAATGACCAACCTCCAGTTAGTATAAATAGGCTTGCCTAGAGCCTCTTTTGCTCATTCAGTCTTCATTGTGCTAAGAGCTCTCCTCTTTCTTGCTTTCAGCCCAAGACTAATCCAACCCTAGAGCCCATAAGCTTGCTTCTCCAGCCCTTGAGAAACCCTAGCTTCATTCAGCCCTAGGTGCTTGCATTCAGCCCTGAATTCAGCACTCAGTTCAGGCCCAGATTCAGCATACCCTTCACCTTCAGTTCAACGCCAGCAATCAGCAATCTTCTCTGCGTTTTTACACAGCCGTACAGCAGCAGTGCTGCGTTTCTGTTCAAGCCGTACAGCAGCCCTGCAGTTCCCTGATTCTCATGCGTTTCAGTCCTCAGCCCTCTCTACAGTTCAGCGTTTCTGTCCACAGCAGATTCCAGCCCTGAAGGTTCAGTCTACAGCAGTTTCCAGCCCTGAAACAGTTGTTTGCATCAGTGTCCAGCCTTCTGTGCATCATCCACACATTCAGCAGTCATCTGGTGAAGGTAACTCAGCATTCATATGTGTTTTCAGCATTCTAACAATGTGTAGAACAGTCCACCTTCTTCTTCTTTGAGCCTCAGGTGTGCAGCCCTTCCTCATGCCCTTGGGAAGAGTGCATAGGCTTGAGATCAAGTCATTGAGGTGTTTCTACAGCAGTGTACAAATCAGCCGCTCTCCGATCCTCCGAGATCTTGCGTTTGGCTTATCTACAGTCCAAAGTCATTCTCTCTAAAGTAATAAAGCAAATACTATCTCGTTATCGGGATAGGGGGCCATTCAGTGGGTAATTCGGGACCCAATCTGGTGTACAGTTCTCATATCTCTCTCTCTCATCTCTTTAAAGTTTGAAGTAATGAAATGGATTGCTAAACTCACGAAACTCGGGATACAGAAGACGGTGTGAGCATATTGTGTGACAGGATCAACCAATACAAAGACTTCCGCTGCATATCACATTGGTATCAGATTCAGATAGTCCACACACACCGTATCCTAGCGTGGGGGCATCCTCGGATGGTTAGATTGCGTTCAGGCACGACCACCGACTTCAGCATCATGTCTACAGGAGAGAGTACTCATCAGCCGGAAGACGTCTCCCCCGAAGGAGACCTTGTTCTTCCGCCTACAGCAGACACCATAGCTCTTCTTAGAGCTCAGAACCAGCTACTCATGGAGCGTCTCCAACTCTTGGAGGCAGCAGCAGCACATCCTTCTACACCTCCAGCAGCACCCGACTACATCTCCCTCTTCTTTCAGATGGAACAACAAAGGAGAGAGGACGAGGCCCGAAGGAGAAGAGAAAAAGAAGAAAGACGGGACTATGAGGAAGCCCAACGCAGGATCAACGAAGACCGGCGTCAGGCTGAACTCGCCGCTCGGGAACACCAACGTGAGCTTGATCGAGAACGTATGTTACTCGAACACCAACGGGAAAAGGAGGCCATACACCTGAGGTATCAGCAGCTCTCCTCAGTCTCCCCAGTCATAGGTGTCGCCAGCCAGCATCCCGCAGCAGCAACCACCATCATTCGCAGTCAACCGAATTTCAGCAAGTATGATGGTAAGTGTGATCATTCTTCAGTTAATCAATTTGTTCATCAGTTTAATGCTCATTTTCCATTAGCTAGGATCACAGATTCACAAGACAAAGTCCACTTAGCGGCTCCCCATCTCACTGGTGAGGCAGTCACTTGGTGGCAGCATTGGTCTAGTATTCATACTGACCAGGCCACAGGTGTCACAGCCTTTGACTGGGACATCTTTGTCCATGACCTGAAGACCAGATTTCTCCCGCCCCAGTACATGACCGGTCTGAAAGACGAGTTCTATGGACTCAGACAAAACGGTTCCCCAGTGCTTCAGTTTTCCGGTAAGGTTATTACTTTAGCACAGCAGTTAGGGTTATCTGAGTAGGCCAAGATGGAGCAATTCATTCGTGGATTGGACTCCAACATTCGGTTCACAGTTCGTAACTTTGAACCAAGTACATATGACCGGGCTTTGACTCTCGCTCAGAATGAAGAAATGAAGCTCAACGAGGGCAAGCCCAAGCAGGCATCTCAGTCCAGTACCAAACCCCAGCAGCAGCAATCAGCTGCACAGACAGGGAAAGGTAACGCATCTTCTAAAGATGCTAAGAAGGACAGCAGTAATAGCTCCAGTTCAGGGGGTAAGAAGGATAAAGAACCTAAGAAAACCCCTGATGAAAAGGCTAAAGCAGGCATTACTGGAGGTTATCTTCCTCCAGAGGAGCAAAAGAAGTACCAGGCAGAAAATAGATGTTTTTTCTGTCATATTATAGGGCATGGTAAGAAGGATTGCCACAAATGGCAAGCGGCACAAGCTGCCAAAGCTCCTTCTGCCACAGTTGCCACAGCCTCCCCAGCTCCTCCAGCCTCGCCTACTACCTCAAATGCAGTTCAACTTTTACCTTCCATGCATCCTATGCCATCCGTGGTATTTGATGCTAAGCAGGAGGGTGAGAGCGATGCTGCTCAGAAGAGCCTCATCCGAGCTTATCGCTCTGCCCAGGGCCGACAGTTTGTAGTCCTTTTCGATATGGGTAGTTCTGAAGACGCCATCTCTCCCCAGTTAGCTAATAAATTGAACTGCACATTAGTCCCATATCATCTGGATGTGGACGGGTTTACACCTCGTCTTCGCACCCACATTTCCCAGAAGGCACAGCAGTTTGCCTTTGAAGTTCAGAAGGCCTCATTTCAACGAGATTTCATCGTCTCCCCTCTGTTAGGGTGTGACATGATCTTAGGAATTCAGTGGTTCCGTCAGTATGAGCCTATTCCCAATTGGGGGCAGGACACTTTTACTATTTGTAAAGGTTTTCCTGAGCCTGTCATGATTCGGGGGGATAGAAGCATTCTTGGCATCCCATTGATTTCGCATCTCCAGGCCCGACGAGCTATCCGCAAGGGAGCAGAAGGAGCACTCCTTTATGTTCGTGCTCAAGCAGACCCTCCCTCATTAGTAGCATCCATTACATCTTCAGTCCCTCAGTTAGCAGACCTCCTATCCAGACACCAGGACATTATGCTTAGGGACGATCTCCCACCCAGTCTCCCACCCTCTCGCCTTGAGGACCATCACATTGATTTGGTCCCTGGATCAGATCCTCCTAGCAGGTTTCCCTATCATCTTTCCAAGACTTTAGAGGGCGAGTTGGAAAAGCAGTTATCTGAGCTTCTCCGAGCCGGATTCATTCGGCCTTCTTCCTCCCCATTTGCTGCACCTATCCTATTTGTCCAAAAGAAGGACAAGTCTGCACGCCTTTGTGTAGACTACAGGGCATTAAACAAACTCACTATCAAGAATAAGTTTCCTATGCCCAGGATAGAGTACATTTTGGAGCGTTTAGACGGTGCTAAGTTTTTCACTAAGATCGACCTCAAGAGTGGTTACCATCAGGTCCGCATTTTTGAAGCTGACATTCCAAAAACAGCTTTCAGGACAGAGCGTGGTCACTACGAGTTTGTAGTCATGCCTTTTGGGCTTACAAATGCACCCGCAACATTCAATAAGATGATGTCTAGGATTTTCGCAGTCCACATTGGAAAGTGTGTCTTCATATTCCTTGATGACATACTAGTCTTCTCAGCCACTGCGGAGCAGCATGAGAAAGATGTGGAGAAAGTCTTGCAACTTTTGCGAGATAATCAGCTCTACATAAACGCCAAAAAGTCTATCTTTGGTGTTAAGGAAGTTCAGTATTTGGGCTACATCATCGGTTCCGATGGGATTAGACTGGACCCATCAAAGGTTCAGGAGGTCTTAGATTGGGACATTCCTAAGACCGCCCAAGAAATCCGTTCATTCGTAGGTCTTTGTCAGGCCTATAGCACACATGTCCATCAGTTTTCCAACCTTGCAGCACCTCTTACCGACTTGCTCAAGGGGGTGAAGACTCGCAAGCAGAAAGTCTCAGTTACAGGTAAGGCACTTGATGCATTCCGTGCACTCCAGAAAGCTGCCTCAGAAGCACCTGTATTAAAGTTAGCATCATGGGATGAACCTTTCGAGGTCATCACCGATGCCAGCAATGTAGCCATAGGTGCAGTCCTCCAGCAGGACAATAGACCCGTGGCATACTACAGCAAAAAGTTGGATGTCGCCGAAAAGAATCATTCGGTATATGACAAAGAGCTTTTGGGTGTGATCACAGCGCTCAAACATTGGAAGCCTTTTCTTTATGGACAGGCTTTCACAGTGAAAACAGACCACCAAGCACTTAAGTGGCTTTAGACTATGCCAAGTGCCCAGCGGAGTGATCGACAGGCCAGGTGGAGTCAAATCTTCCAACAGTTTGGAGGTATGATTGAATACATCCCTAGTAAGCATAACCCAGTAGCAGATGCTCTCAATCGAAAGTCCAGCATCCAGGCAGTCCAAGAAGCTACCATTCTCGAAATCACGGGGAAGGACTTGGATAATATGAAAGACCAATATGTCGACTCCCCTAAGTTTGGTACTCAGTATAGTTTGGCCCTCACTTCTGAGCCTGGCCACTATTCTGTACAGAACGGTTGGTTGTTCTACAAGAACCGTCTCTGTGTTACTCGAGAAAAGCGTTCCGCTCTTCTCCATGATGCCCATGACTCCTTAGTTGGAGGACATAGGGGTATCAACAGTACCCTCGAGAAACTAGAACGGTCCTTTTATTGGCCAAAGATGAGGCGTGATGTCTATGCACATGTACAAGCCTGTAAGATTTGTCAAAAAGTCAAGGTTCCCCATACAAAGAAGACAGGTTTACTTCAACCTTTGCCTATCCCTGACGGACCTTTCATCGACATATCTATGGACTTTGTAGGGCCTCTACCAGCATCCACTGGATCCCGTAACACTCAGTGTTTTACCATTGTGGATCGCTTTAGTAAGTTCTGCATGCTCATCCCATGCAAGCATACGGCCACAGCCGAGGACGTAGCCCGTCTGTTTCTCAAGCATTGGTATCCAATTTGTGGTTTGCCTAGCACCATAACATCAGACAGAGATTCCAAGTTTACCTCGCATTTCTGGAGGGCATTATTTGAAAACTTTGGAACTAAGTTGCAGTTGTCTAGTGCATTCCATCCCCAGACAGATGGCCAGACAGAAATTTATAATCAGTTGGCCTTTGATGTCCTCAAGTCATACTGTCATGACCAGCAGTCCAAATGGGAGCACTATCTTCCATTGGTCCAAGCTATCTTGAACGACACTCATTCATCCAGTGTCGGACGGACTCCATATGAAGCAGCCTTTGGTCGCCGTTTTTCTTCTCTTTTGACGAGAATGGTGTCTCTATCTTTAGAGGCTAATAAAACCACGGAAGCATTTTCCGAGATCATTGAGTCAGTCAAAGACCGCTTGACCAAAGCTCAGGAAGCATATAGCAGACAGGCAAATAAATCTAGACGAGATGTCCACTTCAAGGAAGGGGATTGGGTCTATTTGCGTATCATGAAGCAGAGATTGAAACAAGTGGGCAAACGTTGTCCCAAGCTTTCATTCCGTAGTTTTGGCCCTTTTCCAATAGTTAAGATAATAAGCGATGTCTCAATGAAGTTAAAGTTGCCTGCCAGTTGGACAATGCATGATGTTTTCCATGTTTCTTAGCTAAAACCATATGTTGGTCCAGAAGTGTTTGATGTTTCCGATGAACAGCAGCCAAACGTGGTAGACGAGGCAGAAGTTATTGAGCCTGAGCAGATCCTTCTTCATCGATGGAAGCATGGTTCTGGTCGACGGATTCGTCAGTTCTATACGAAGTTCCGAGATCGAGGTACCCACGAAGCCGTATGGCTCGACGAGGAGTTCTTCCAGGAGTACCCCCAGTTATTGGCGGACTACCTGGAAGCCATGAACCTGCCGCCAAGCTAATCAGGAGGGAATGTCACATGCACTCTGCACTCAGTGCATGGTGACAAGATGGCTCATCATCAGAAGTGCAGCAGTTGTACAGTTTTAGAACCCAGTAGGATGATATTTGTCGTACGCCGTGACCCCATTGTACATCCTCAGTCCAGGATAAGTCAGGCACGAGCTACGTAGGTCATTCCTCAGCCTTAGTGGGTCAGTCAGTCAGTCAAGTCCCTTAACCCACTTGGAGAGAATCATTCATGCATGTAGAGTCAGTAGAAGCCTTAGGGTTTGCATCAGAAAGCACTCTGCATCTTGCATAATATGCATACATATGCCTATGCATCATTTAGAACATCCCCAAAGCCTTAGGGAATTTACTGGGATTTATCTGGTATTTTTCCCATATTTATTACTATTTATTTATCATTATTTGCATTATTGGGCATTTATAAATATTAACTTTATTAAATGACCAACCTCCAGTTAGTATAAATAGGCTTGCCTAGAGCCTCTTTTGCTCATTCAGTCTTCATTGTGCTAAGAGCTCTCCTTTCTTGCTTTCAGCCCAAGACGAATCCAACCCTAGAGCCCATAAGCTTGCTTCTCCAACCCTTGAGAAACCCTAGCTTCATTCAGCCCTAGGTGCTTGCATTCAGCCCTGAATTCAGCACTCAGTTCAGGCCCAGATTCAGCATACCCTTCACCTTCAGTTCAACGCCAGCAATCAGCAATCTTCTCTGCGTTTTTACACAGCCGTACAGCAGCAGTGCTGCGTTTCTGTTCCAGCCGTACAGCAGCCCTGCAGTTCCCTGATTCTCATGCGTTTCAGTCCTCAGCCCTCTCTACAGTTCAGCGTTTCTGTCCACAGCAGATTCCAGCCCTGAAGGTTCAGTCTACAGCAGTTTTCAGCCCTGAAACAGTTGTTTGCATCAGTGTCCAGCCTTCTGTGCATCATCCACACATTCAGCAGTCATCTGGTGAAGGTAACTCAGCATTCATATGTGTTTTCAGCATTCTAACAGTGTGTAGAACAGTCCACCTTCTTCTTCTTTGAGCCTCAGGTGTGCAGCCCTTCCTCATGCCCTTGGGAAGAGTGCATAGGCTCGAGATCAAGTCATTGAGGTGTTTCTACAGCAGTGTACAGATCAGCCGCTCTCCGATCCTCCGAGATCTTGCGTTTGGCTTATCTACAGTCCAAAGTCATTCTCTCTAAAGTAATAAAGCAAATACTATCTCGTTATGATTGCTAAACTCACGAAACTCAGGATACAGAAGACGGTGTGAGCATATTGTGTGACAGGATCAACCAATACAAAGACTTCCGCTGCATATCACAGCCAGTGACTATGCTATCGAGGCTGCTTTATTTCAAGATGGTAGATCGGTTGCTTTTGAAAGTAAAAAGCTAGACGACACTCAATCTCGTTGGCCAACCCTTGAGAAGGAGCTTTATGCTGTGATTCATGCTCTCAAGGTTTGGAGACATTATTTATATGGCTCCAAGTTTGTGGTATTGACTGATCATCAGTCAATCAAGTATGTGTGTGATGCGGATGATTTGAGAGGCACGAAAGCTCGTTGGGCAGAGTTAATGCAAGATTTTGATTTTGAGATCCGTTATCGGAAAGGGTCCATGAATAGTATTGGAGATGCGCTTAGTCGGATTAGAGAGGTGAATACTTTGTCGTTCACCGAGATTTCTACTGACTTATTTCAAGGCTTTGCAGGACTGATAGTTATTTGGTCCATTTTGGCAGAAGATCCAGGACGAGAGCTCATTGATTGACCAAGACTCGGTGACTGAGCAGTCTACTATTCAGGCTGCAGGAGGCCAGTGGATGATTCGGAATGGTTTACTATTCCGTAATGACAAAATTTGTGTACCACAGATCCCGGACATTAGGTCCAAGATTCTTAAGGAGTGTCACGATGCCCCTTCTGCTGGACACCCTGGGGTACACAGGACACTATCATTAGTGAAACACACTTTTTATTGGCCAAAGATGAAAGGGTATGTAGAAGATTATGTTCTCAAGTGTCAGATTTGTCAGGCAAATAAAGCTGAACGCTTTAGACAGGCTGGGTTGTTGCATCCTTTGCAAATCCCAGGTAATAAATGGGAAAGTATTTCCATGGATTTTATTACCGGATTGCCAAGAACACATCAAGGACACGATTCTATTTGGGTTGTGGTAGATCGCTTGACAAAAATGGCTAGATTTTTACCGACCCGGAAGACTATTACAGCTACGCAATTAGCACAGCAGTTTATCGAGCAATTGTTTAAACTGTACGGGTTACCACAGGACATAGTCAGTGATAGGGACTCTAAGTTTACAAGTGATTTTTGGAAACTTGTTTTTGAGAAGTTGGAAACAACTTTGAATTTGAGTTCCTCAATCTGATGGCCAGACTGAAAGAGTGAATCAGATTTTGTAGGATATGCTTCGAGCATATGCATCCAAAAGACAAAGTTCATGGGAGGATTATCTTCCTATGTTAGAATTTGCATATAACAGTACTAAGCATACGAGTACAGGGTTTAGTCCTTTCATGCTTATGTATGGTTTTCAACCTAGATCACCTGTTACAGTACGATTCTCAGGACCTCAACATGATGCAGCACGTAATTTTTTGCAAGATATGCAAGAAATGTTACAAGTTGCGAAGGAATCTATTAGAAGTACTCAAGACCGAGACCGGTTTTATTCTAATAGACATCGTTCACCCAGAGAGTTCTCTGAAGGAACGATGGTGTATTTGCGAGTTCCGAAAGATTTCGAGACTTTACAGACAGGTAGATCTCCGAAATTATCCCCTGAAAACTGTGGACCATTTCGTGTTACACGACGGATTGGTTCAGTTGCATATGAATTGGATTTGCCTTCTCATGTGAAAGTTCATCCTGTATTTCATGTCAGTAGACTTAAGGAAGTACTGGGTGGAGCAGATCAGTTAGTTACTCCTCAAGAAATTATAGATGTCGAGGACATGACATTTGTTCCGCACGAACCTGAAAAGATTCTTGGATTTCGTAAAAGAAGATTGCGTAATACGCTTATCACGGAATACAAGATCAAGTGGAAGGATCATTTGAGGAGGACGCTACATGGGAGACATTGACTACTCTTCAGAGAGATTACCCTGGCTTTTTAGTGAGCTCAGGAGTAAGCTCTTAGAGGAAGGGGAGTATGTCATGTGCACAGTGTGTATCTACCGTATGCTACACGCACGCAAGACTAGTTTCGAGGCTTGGGGAAGCTTGGAACTAGGCAGGCTGATTGACAAGCTGAGTTGATAAAAACTAACGGGCGGGCACCCAAGTATGGACGGGCGGGCGCCCAAGTGTGGACGCCCAATGACCGGCCAAGAGCCTATAAAAGGGTGGCCAAGGTTAGTTATTGGGATATAGAGAGTCTCGCGAGTTTGTGAGAGCTCTATGGTCTTGGAGCCTGGATCTAGTGCAGACGTGCACCTGCTTTACGCAGCCGAGGCCGGCAGCAATCTCGAGGCCCGCAAGGGCAGCTTCGTGGCGGTATGGGACGTCGCGAGGAGGAGATTGGTCGGTACGTCATCCTAGTTAGCTCAGCTCGTGGCTCAGTGGGGACTGCCAAGACTGTGGGCTCGCCCACGGCTGTCATGGTTGGGAGGTGAGTCAGGCCTGCACCCCCTTGTTGTTTGTTTGTTCGTTTGTTTTGCAGGTTTCGAGTCTCGAACCAGGATCGATCACGAGGAGATCCATGGGGATTTGACACTTTTGCTGTGCCTATCTTATTTGTGCAGAAGAAAGACAAGTCCGCACCATTATGTGTGGACTACAAGACTCTCAATAAGCTCATAGTGAAGAATAGGTTCCCAATGCCCAAGATTGAGTATATCCTTGAGAGCGACTCAACGGTGCAAAGTTCTTTTCAAAGATAGATCTCAAAAGTGGCTATCATCATGTTCGGATCTTTACGGTTGACATTCTAAAAACAACCTTCAGGACTGAACGTGGCCATTATGAGTTTGTGGTGATGCCATTCGGTCTCACCAATGCACCTGCGATGTTTAACAAGATGATGTCCCCAGTATTTGTAGAGCTCATAGGAAAGTGCATGTTCATCTTTTTAGATGATATACTCATTTTTTCTGCAAAACGACAGGGCAGCATGTGCACAATGTCGAGAAGGTCTTGCAACTTTTGTGAGACATTGTGCTCTACATTAATGCAAAGAAGAGCGAATTTGGAGTAGAAGAAACCCATTACCTCGGATATGTTATCAGTGCACCCTAAAAAGGTAAGAGCGATTCTCGAATGGAATGTCCCCAAGAATGCGCAAGAGATCTGCTCTTTTGTGGATTTCTGCCTAGCATACAGTACCCATATGGATAAATTTTCCAACCTTGCAACACCTCTTACAGATTTGCTCAAGGGCGTGAAGACGCGTCGTCAGAAGATGTCCGTTTAATAGGCAAAGCACTCGAGGCATTTCATGCAATGAAAAAAGTAGCCTCTTAGTCTCCGGTTCTTAAATTGGCTTCATGGGATGATCCTTTGGAGGTAATGACCGATGCCAGCAATCTAGCCATAGAAGCTGTCCTCCAGCAGGAAGGACGTCCGGTGACCTATTATAGCCAAAAATTAAATGATAAAAAAAGAATTATTATGTGTATGACAAAAAGCTATTGGGGGTGATGACAGCACTTAAACATTGGAAACACTTCCTTTATGGGAGAGAGTTGTTACACGCGGAAGCTCTGGGGGTCTTCTTTCAACCCTAAACACATCCTGGAACATACTGATGCAAAAAACGTAAACAAAAGAGAGAGAGGAGAGAGAGGGAGAGAGAGAGAGAGAGAGAGAGAGATGGTTGAGAATTCAGTATATCATATAGTTTTTGATGTTTCAGATGAACAGAAGCCAAACGTGGTTGACAAAGCAGAAGTCATTGAGCCTAAGCAAATCCTTCTTCATCGTTGGAAGCATGGTTCCAGTCGAAGACCCCATCATTTCTACACGAAGGTTCGAGATTGAGGTACTCACGAAGCAGTTTGGCTAGACGAAGAGTTCTTTCAAGAGTACCCCCAGTTATTGGCAGACCACTTGGAAGCCATGAACCTACCACCAAGCTAAGCAAGAGGAAATGTCACATTCACTCTACACTGTAGTGCATGGTGACAAGATGGCTCATCATCAGTCCATCATCGTTGTAGTCTAATATGGTCCCAGTCGGATGTTATGGTCAATTGGTCATTTTGGACCAAGTCGTGGGTTGGCCGACGTTTGTCCATGCCGGCCCTAGGTACTATATATAGACTAATTTGGCAGCCTTAGTTTATCATCGAGTTCATTGTATTCAAGCACTCTTGTAAGCAAGACATCCTCTGTCCAGAGTCTGTCTAGATCACCATCAAAGCTTCTTCCCCGAAGCACACGGGTGGGCTGACGCCATAAGTTTGTAATCAAGTTTTGCAAGCAGTGCTTTGTATTGTGCTGATCCTACTTCCAAGTTCCACTATTGTGTATTCTTACATTTTCTATTCGTTACCCGGAGAAGAAGCATGCATTCCTAGCCAAACGTGAACAAGAGTTATACTAGCTCTTTTTGAGCAAGGATGACTCGGATGTATGGTGCATTCTAGTGGAAAAGAAAACCCCAACACCCATCACCAATCCTCTCCTATGCACCATAGCTTATGATGTCCCAGACCAGCCCACACCTCATTTGTCCCACACCCTAAATCCTCTATCCTCTTCAACGCTATACTTGCTGAATGCATATAGAAGTGCATGGATGTGATGGTAACGCAATTACAATCCTAAAAGATGAATGAAGTTATCCTTCGAGGTGCTCAAAAAGTTAAACCCAGTTATTACACGTGCACTCTCAAAAATTGTAATGTTTCTTGCCATTCTCGTGAAAAAGGTCACAAAACTTCGCCCCCACCCACCCAAAAAAAAAATGATATCAAATTCTTTTTACTATTCACCTCACAAGGGATTCTGATTCAACCAAGTAACATGATCAATAGCAGCACAATCTGATAGATGGCACTTACCTTATACCAGTGTTTGCTCATCGGCTTGCTCACTACACGTATCTGTCGCATACCATCTGGAGGAAATGCATAGGAAAAACAAAATGACTTCCTCATTCTGCTATCAATGCTTATATCATGTTTGTAAATGCTGACCACGTTTGGACCTTCCCAGTATCTTTCCTCCAGAAAGAAGAGAAAGGGCTTTCTACAAACAGATCTCACAGCCATTCTAGTGTCAAAATCAAACTCCCCTCCTCCATCTTTTTTATTCCACGCCTTGAAAGTAATCTCAGGCCTCTCCAATTCTCTAGGAAGGAAAACATAAGGGTACACCTGTACCACATAGCCTGATGAAATGGAAAAACTGAGTCCCTTGTCCCGGTCGTAGCAAATGCATCGTTGTAGAAAGCTACTGGGATCTGTGTGCATGGCCTCTGTCAAATGCCGCAACCCATGTAGAGCACTGAATTGTGGAAAGATCGGTTCCATTTCATCCAGGTGATGCATAGATATGAATGGGGCTATGGGATGAGCTGCCAGCAGACCAAAGATGTTGCCGTGGACATCAAACTGCAAAGCCACATAACAAGACAGGTTCTTCTAAAAGTGAGTTCAAAATCCAAAAAGCATTGGCACTCCAATTTATGCAAAGCCATGACTAGCACAGTAGAAAACAGGTTTTACTAACACCCAGATGAATAAAACCAAGTGTACCTTATGAAAGCGAAAGTCAAACCCAATGTACCTGATGAAAGCCGGACTCTTTCGTAAGAGGTACCCCCAACTCGGTGATACAGGCATGTAGCCGGTCGTCACTGCCAAAAAGAAAAGGGTATCGTTCCAAGCACTCATCCAACATGTTGGAGAGGGCCTCTGCAAGTGGGTAGCTTATTGCAAATCCTCCCCCTCCAAACGCCATTCCATGACTAAAGTAGGTGTTGGAAGAGTGACTTTCTGAAGGGTTGCCTATGTAGTATAGCTCTCTTGGATCATACTTCCTCAAGACCCCTAAGAGGTTGTCTGCTGAAAATACTGTATCATCATCACTCATGATAAACCAGCGCACGTCAGGCAGATTCAATTTGAATGCTTCCTGGACTATTCTGGCTATACGAATTCCAGATGGATGCCCTGTTGGATTGGCATAGCTGAACCTGCTTATATCTTCTGAGACTCTAACTTCGGGGAGTGACTCCTCTGGCTCGCATGCCACACTCTCTTCCAACCAAACGAACCCTCGCATTTCTTGCGGCTTCCACCATAATTTCACATACTCCTTGCGTCTAGGCCAAAGTTGAGCAGATCCTGCAATCCCAAAGAGGAGATGATTCATGTTTAGATCATCTGTCATGTTCAAGCCATGCCAATGTGATTTTCTTGCAGGCTGATCACTGGTTTTCGGCTCTTCTAACTGCAAAGGCTCCCATGGAAACATTGAAGGGCTGCCTTGCCACTTTTCATCTACATGAAAGCAATGCCTATGAGGAGCAAAGACTAAGGAGACCCAAGCACATATTGCTATGGAAAGAACAGCCGCAACGAGGATGGCTGTGCTAGCTTTGAAATGCTTCCATCTTTTGTTCTTGCTTCCAGTCAAAGATCGCTCCATTTGGTAGTGTGACGTTGAGCATTCCTCTCATGGCCCTGGAAGCTCACACTAAGAAGCTCTCAGCAACTTACGAGTTATAGTCTGCTGAAAGCCCTCCATCGGTAAGGTTTGCCCATTGGGGAAAAAAGTTTCATCATCCAGATACCAACGATCACGTGAAGAGGTTGGTTCAAGCGCAAGGAAATCCGTAAGAAGATTGCCCACATGCATAGTTTGAAACAGAAAGCTGTAAGAGGATCACACCACCCACATGTACAAAAAGCTTCAAGCAGATGACCCAGATGCACAGAAAGCCTCAAAAGGATCGCCAACATACACAAAAAGCTTCAAGAAGAAGAAGATCCCCAGATGCACAGAAATCCTCGGAAGGATATCTTATATGCACAAAAAGTTATAATAGAATCATCCACATGCACAAAAGCTGCACAGAAGGCATCGATAGGCACAGAAATATTTGAAAAATAGCCTACATGCACATGAAGCTTTGATGCGTCATGGGGGGCTTGAAGAAGGTCTCCGAAGGCCAGAGAAACGTCTCCCAAATGCACACAAAGCTACAGGAAATTCGTCCAGATGGACAAAGAGCGATGCCCAAATGCGCATGTAGCTTAAGCAAAGCTGCAGGCAGCGTAACGATGATCGTTTAAAGAAGGTTAGATAAACGTTGAAGCACGTCTCTGAGATGCAAAGAAAGCAAAAGCAAGCAAAATCGCCCACCTGGACTATAATTGAAATGGGCTCCAAGGAAGGTCGTGCAACTGCGCAGATAGGTCGCCCAAATACCGATCTACAAAGCCATTCTGACTGCGAAAGGCGCGATTGCGGACGCGCTCTCTCTCTGTCTCTCTCTCTCTCTCTCTCTCTCTCTCTCACACACACACACACAAAGGGGGACGATTCGACAGGGTCAACTGCTAAGGAATCTGATCTTGATGCTGTAAGTTTGTTTTCTGCATTGTGCCCTCTCCGCCTTTTCCTTTTTGCGAGATGTGACCCCTGGGACCCGCGATTACTTGCTTGCAAGAAAAAAGACAGGTTGCCCACGACAAAAAAAAAAAGTCCAAGGCTGCGTCAAAAGGCAAGGAGGAATCTGCTACTAACAGCAACATCAAGCTTCAATATCGAGCGCTTTGGCTGTGTTTGACCCGAGAAGGCGCAAGTTTTTCTCAAAAGAATTGTAGCCCACCATCACATACACTCTGCACCTTTTCCTTTCTCTATTGGCAGCAAAGGAAGCCCAATCTCCTTTTGATTCTGTTAGCCTACTGTTTTGCTTTCTCTATTCAAAAGGAAGCCCAATTTAACTCCAAACCCGCGCCTCTCTCTCACTCTCTCTCTCTCTCTCTCTCTCTCACACACACACACCATTTTCAACTCCACTTTCACACGCATAGGTACCATCCACTCCAAAAGTATGTGCCTTTCCGCCTACCAAACGCCAAGGTAGGGTCTAAAAGCAACGTGAGGGGTACACTGGACGCCAATGTCACCCATGGAAGCGCAAAAGAAGCATAACCTAAGGATCATTCACATGGGCTACTGGCATGTACCCCCGAGGTTCTTGCAAATTGGGCACAGATGAATGATGCTTGCTGATCAAAGTAACTATGCAAGTTCGGCAAACTACCAATAGCCAAAGGATTATGCCCTTTATATTGATCTAGAACCAATGACCCCTTGGTCCACACTTCACAGAAACAAATCTCACCACTCCATATCCATTTAGGCCCCCAAGAAGGGTGGCCGGCTTCGAACAATCACTTTGTTCATAAATCTAATTGTAAACCTACTAGAAGAGCCTACATAGGAAAACTTTTAAAAAAGGAAACTTAAAAGTGTAAGTGCACTTCAAAACACACACAAACACCACCATCTATATATTATTTACAAGATGCCTCAACACGATGCTAATAGGGGCCTACAATCAGTTTTTTTATTATTAATTAATTAATTTAAGACGAACATTATTGAACCTTAAACTTTGATAAATGTAAGGGTTCCACTGCATTATGTTAAGATTGAACACAAAGGACCGCTACGGCCCTAATGCAAACGGGGTGTGCGACGTTTGGAATCCGACACATCAGCTCAAACTTCATAGTAATTAGCAATAGCCTTTGAGGCACAGGACCCTTTGCAACGTGCAATGCCCTCTACAACGTGCAATGCCAACAGATTTTTATTAGACCGACACATCAACGATCAACAAGCAACGATACAACGTGCAATGCCAACGGATTTTTGTTAGACCGGCACAGCAACGATCGACAAGCAATGATCATGAGGCATTTGAACTCGTAGAAGTTGACCTTGCCATCGCTGTTGAGGTCATGAGTGTCAATCATCCAGTGGCATTCCGTCAAGGTGGAGGCCTTGATGATAACGAGATGCCTTGGTGGTGGGTCATCAATAACGTGATGGAGCTCGATGGCATCGTCGATGAAGTTATCTCGCCGTCCAGATCGATTTTACAGGCCTTTCAGTGCCTTTATCTCCCTCTCAACAACCCTATCAGACGAACGCACGACTATATTTTCTGTTGTTTGGACGTGCATAGGCGACAATACCCCAATGAAAAAGTAGTCTTGGTCCTATGCAAGGTAGACGAGGCTTCTCTCCCTCTCTCATTCGAATCCACCTCATGGGAAATTTTTTTGTATTGAGAAAAAAAACTATGGAGATGGACTGTCAATCAAGAGTAATGTTTTTTAAGGTCGAGGAGCCAATATGTGTGGTACCTCTTAAACACCCTTACCAACTAGCCAAACACCCTTACCAGCTTGCCTCAACACAATGTTGCTAGGCGGGGTTTAAACTTGCAACCTCTTAGCACCGCCAATTGGGCAATCATTTGTTAGCAAAAATGAAAAACATTAATGGAGGGCTCAAGTACCTTGCAAGTGTATAAAATCCCGAAATCATGTTGTTAGACATGTTATATCCATGTAGTGCTTCCACAATTTACAACGGAGGTAAAGTTGAACTAAAGTCACCGCAAGGTAGGTTAACCTAGTTTGGTACAAACAAATTGAGGCATCTTTTAAGCACAATAGTGCATCACGTATAGCATGATAGCAAAGATGAAGCAAAACGCAACTGTTATCCCAAGGACTTGTTGTACCCCCACAAGTATAGTACAATAGCAAAGATGAAGGAAAACATTAGTGTCACCACCACAAGAAAGAGCTTGTTGAACATAACCCACATAAATCCATTTACTAATTGCGCATAAATGGGCATGCAACTTGACTTTGAGGTTTTTATTTTTGCACCATGTGGCCATGTGTGTATAAGTGGGGTTCTTCTTACTTCTGTACTTCCTTTATTTTTATAATAAAGAGCGATCTTCCTTCACATTGGTCACATGTTCATTCTCCTTGTAATATCTTATCCATGAGCACTCTTGACCATGGGGGTTGTAGTGCTCCCTCTAATAAGCATGTGGATTCTCTCTCTCTCTCTCTCTCTCTCTCTCTCTCTCTCTCTCTCTCTCGACTACTGAACCACCTCCAACATAGCATTAGACATTACGATAAATAAGAGGATGTATTAAATGTGAAAACAAAGATGCGTATTTCTGAATCAATCTGGATTGTTACAACATGATCAAAGTTTAGAATTTTGTTAAATATTTACAATACAAACTAGAGCCTGAGATATACATAGGCCTGGCTATTTTAGTAAATAAATTAGAGTTCTTGAGTAAGGAAATACTTAGGCAAGCTTCTTCCAAAGCTATAAGTTTCCATGTTTAAGGGATGACCTGTTGACGAACTAGTCAAAACAATCATTATAAAATAGAGTTATTGGGTAAGCAACAAATACTTGGGCAAGCTTCTTCCAAAGCTACAAGATTCCATGTGTAAGGGATGACTCACTTATGAACTAATCAAAATAATCATTATAATTTAACGCCTAAAGTTGAAGGGGAAGGACTAAACCTATCATCATCCATAAGATTAAAAAATTTAGAACTATTATTGACCATTGATGATTTAGTCACAATAGTTGTTATTGCCAAACTCTTAAAGTTGAAGGAAAAGGGCTATATATGTCACCATCCACACACAGAAACAAGTTAGAAGCAATATTAATCTTATGGAAAGGTAGGTGTCACCAGCACTCTCTTCCTTATTATTATGGTCACAAATTTATAAAGTAAGTTATACACAAGGTTCTATCTTGTAGTTAATCATGGTTCTCAAGGCAAAAGCAAAAAAATTAATGGCATTAAGGAAAGGGATCCAAAATTATATTGACATTAACTAAGTTACAAAGAATGCATATTGAAAAAGGATTCAAAAAATTTAATAGTGTTGTAATGCAAGTAAAACAAGTAGGTACTTGAAATGTATGTTAGAGTCAAATACCCATGATGCATAAAGTGGATTTTATAGATTTTTATTAAACCATTAGGAAATTTCTATACTTAAAAAGGGACCATATAAGGGTATTCTCTCTCTTCCTTAAATCAAGGAAAAGTGTAAAAGAAAGTATAGAAAGTAGGCACACTCTCTCTCTTCTTAGAATCTTAAAGATCAAATTTAAGCAATATTATAATAGATTACCTATTTTTTTGAATTCGACAGTGTCCCTTTCCAAAACAAAACCCAATTTTGTCAAAACCTTAAAAATGCTATTAAAAAAATGCGCATCCATTTGAATAAAAAATGTACAATACATTTGATTTGACTCCCATGACCAACCTCCTATCTTTTCCCCTTCTAGTTTCATTATTATGAGACGGCAATCTTCATGTACTTTAATAGGGAAGGTATTTGAAATTTCACCATCTAGAACTTGAATTTTTGTATTTCCTTTTACCCACATATTTCTTAATGACTTTAGAGATTTTTTGTAAGTTTTTTCCTGAATTCTTTTGTGTATTTTCACGTAAACTAATTTCCCTCCTATTTAGAGGATATTTGGGGGGGGTTGGATTTATATGTTTACTTCTTTGTGTTTCTCATCACATTTTGTTATATTTCATTTGGAGTTTGGGTGAATTTTGGATTTATGTGTTTAGTTCTTTGTGTTTCTCATCACATGTCGTTATATTTCATTAAATTTGAATTATTATCTTCCTTTCCCTCCATTTCAAGGATTATTAATTGAAATATCGATGTAAATCTATTAGACAAGATAAGTTTGAAGAGATTAAAAAGGCTAATATGGGGTGCTTTTGTTTTTAAGTGCCATTTTTATGAAACTTACAAATCATTTTTCCCTTCATTAATCTTTCTATCAGAAACAACCAAGCTCATGAACATGTGATTGTTTGGTCTACAATAGCTCAAGAGAGCGGAAGAAAAAATCATGGAGGTATGTTTGATAGTTTTGTTTAATTAAAAGGTATGTTGTTTAGCAAATTTATAATTTTCATGTGGTTTAATAGTTGAAATTTGATTTCTTCTCTTATGTTGTGTCTTTAGTAAAGATGACGATGTCGATTTTTGTGTGCTTTTTATATTGATTTCATTATTTTTGTGGATTGGTATGTTGTTCAAATAAAAGGTACCATTATATTTGTAGATGTATTTTTTTTTGCAAATGTTTCAGGGAATTTAAAGGAATCACTTTTATCAAGATCTTTTAAGAAAAGTTTCTTATTGCATTCTCCGATAGTATTTCCATATCTTCATTTTCTAGTGGATGAAAAACTTGTGTAGGCATATGTTGATGGTAAGTCGTGAAAGAGTGTATTACTATTGGTATGTTGCTAAGTTGATTTGTGCAACTGGGCATTGGCAATGCCGGCCGAGCAGTCCCGGATAATCTACAGATTCTTTCTCAATTGATAAAAGGAACGACCTTTTAATGGTACCCTTCTGTATGTTAAAAAATGTGTAAAAAAGGAATTTTAAAAATCCCTTCTGTTGAACCCACGTGCTACGCTTACATATTTATGAGTGACTCCCCCCGAGTCATGTCATTAAATCATATAGATGGAAGAAAGTAAATGAGAAGCATTACACTTTGAAGCCTTTGAAGGAGAAGTCTGAGAATAATGTTAAAGTACAATTGGAGTTTTTTACTGGTCAAAAGGGTTGGAATAGCTCCCTTAAGCCTATGGGGGGAGTCCATCCTGGTGGTAGTTGAGAATGATGCCAAATGTTCGGCCATGGTAGTCCATCCTGGTGGTACCATTTATTTTGTTTCTAGTAAAATGGTGATACTAAGAAGTTTTCCAATGTCCTTTATGTGCCACATATTAAGAGGAATTTTCTCTAATAGTTGTATCTGACCATGACTTGAAGGTGCTATCATCACAGATGCTAGTGGCAATGTCATAGGGAGAGGAATCTGGTGCAACAACTTGTACGAGTTGTCAACTTTTATATCCTGAGTCGATGTTCGGATAAGAGTAAGCTATGGCATGAAAGATTTGGGCACTTGAGCTTTTGTAGTCTTAAAAGAGATACAAAGGACTAGAATTGTGGAAATCTACCAGCATTTTTAGAGATGCCAAATACATGTGAAGCTTGTATAATGGGAAAGCACCATCGACATACATTTTCACAAAAAAAAAATCAAGAATTGTACAAAAGGCTCCTCTAAAGCTTTTTCATGCCAATATTTGAGGTAAAATACCAACTACTACATTGAGTGATCTTTCCTACTTTCTGTTATACTGATTGATGACTTCAATAGGAAGATGTAAGTGAGACTCTCCCATTGTGCAATTGAGTCTTGCTCTTGCTAATCTCTCTCCCTAATGCATGCTAGTGAGTGTGTGTGAGTGATGTGAGGTGAGAGGAGGGACAAGTACATGTAGTGTAACACGGCTGTGTGACAACGCTCGCGGGGAGGCGCGGTGGAATTGCTTTGTAGAGCTTGGAGACCTCAAGGGTTATGAGCTTGGCCATTGGAAGATTCTCATGACAATTGCGGTTCACCAGGTAATCTCTTGTTGGATGTGTTTCAAGAGGGGTTAGGGTGAGCCATAACATTTTTGGTGTCATTGCCGGGGAGCCATCCCCTTGGCTTTTTTCATCGCTTTTTCTCTAATCTATGTACTACCCATTGTCTTGATTAATGGTTTCCCATGAAAAAGGTGTGGATTTGATGGTGATTTGTGTGTGATTTGGTGTAGAATAGCTCTCTTTTTTGTTTTGTAAAGAATGTTTTTTTGCTTAATTTGTTATTTTTGTTGTTGCTAATGTGGTTTTTAATGTTCTTAGGGCTTGCATATAGAGTGTATTAAGTTTAGTTTGTATCCAAACAATGCAATTTTTAGTGAATGTTAGCTCTCTTTAGAGTTAAACATAGAAGTAGGATCATTAATTTTAGCTTAAGTTGTATGTTTTTTGTTGGAATTGTATGCATTAGAGTGTTAGCAAGCATTAGGAGTTGCTTAATCCTTCATAAAATTTCTCAAAACCATCAAAAAACTCTTGAAATCAACTGATTTCTCTTAATTGATTGGTTTTCTCATTAAGGATGATTAATCCACTTTAAGAGAAAAAATTAGAAAATATGTTATTTGGGGTCCGAATTGATCATGTAAATAGTCAAAATTAGCGTTTTTGAGTGTTTTGAGAGCATATAGATGCATCAAAACACCTGATTACATCAATTGGAGGAATTTGACTCTCTTTTGCTTAATTTTGTCTTAAAAGAAGAGACCAAAATTAAGAGTCTAGTTAATCTCTAATTATACATTAATTTACACATTAGTTGATGCACATAGCTTAGAAATTCCTTGCTCTATCCAATGATGTGCTCAATTGTGTAAATTAATTAGTGATTAGGGGTTAAAGAGAGAAAGATTAGTGAAAGAATTAATCTTTGATTAATTCTTAATCACTTTTTTACATAACTCATTAAGGCTAATGAGCATTGAATGAGTAGATACTCATGAGTTGTCGAATTGTCCATTTAGGGGTCATATGAAGGGTGTAAGGGGGTGTCATAAAAAGGTTGACTTTTTTTATTCCCATTTGCCTTTTTGGGATAATGCCCATATCTTCTTAATTTAAAATTTAAAAAATATCCCTCCCAAACAAGGAAATTCGAATTTCCCACTAGCCTTTAAAAAAAATCAAAAAAATGGTTCATGCGTGAACCATTTTCTGCACTCTCAAGCCCTAAGGGTTCATGCCCTAGGGGTCTGCGCCAAAAAAAAATCGAGAAAATGGTTCACGCATGAACCATTTTCTGTACTCTTACGCCTTAGAGCTCTACACCCAACAAAAAAAAAAAGGTTCATGACATGAACCCTCCTTGCGCAAAAAAAAAATTCAAATTTAATTTCTCTGTGAAGTCCGGTTTATGGTGGGAATCCCTAAGCATTTCACAGCATCGTGAAACACTAAGTATATCATAGCGTGAAACAGTAGGCAAAAACATGAAGTCTGGTTCACGGCGTGAAACCCTAAGCATTTCACGACGTGAAACACTAAGTATCTCACGGCGTGAAACAGTCCCAAAAAAATTTTTTTTGATAAAATTTGTGAAGCCCGCTTCACACTGTGAATTGAACCCTACTAGTTCACGACGTGAAAGGAGGTCTATTGGTAAAAAAATAAAAAAATTTAATTTTTTTGATAAAATCCATGAAGCCCGCAAGCTTCACGCCATGAACTGCACCCTGCTAGTTCACGAAGTGAAAGGGGGTCTGTCGACCAAAAAAATAAAATAAAATAAATGATAAAATCCACGAAGCAGGCTTCACGCCGTGAACTGCACCTTGCTAGTTCATGACGTGAAAGGGGGTTTGTCGGTATTTATTTAAAAAAAAACTCTAGAAAACACCCTTGTTTAGAGACTCGTATCTCCTAAACCGTGAATCCAATGAAGGCGCTCTAGAGCTCATTGAAAAGCCGACATCGAGCTCTTCAAATTTGGTCTTGATCGTCTGAAGTCAAAATCAATTGTTTTGGCCTCTCACTGGCAGCCTCAAAATTTGACCTAGAAATCGAGGTAAAAAACGATCCTTAAAGCACTAAAATCGCCCAAAACAGCGCCGCGAAAACAAGTTCGACCATATTCGGGCTACTTTTTGAGGGTCTAAACGACAAAATCACGAACGACTCAGAGAGACAAAGTTGTAGTACTGCAAAAATACTACAACTCTCTCATATAGAGTTTTTCCAAATTCCTTTTGGAACACCCTCAAAAACGTACTACGAAACATGGAAAAAAATCATGTAAGTTGTTCACGTTGTTAAGAGTTGGTAGAGCCCCACAAAGCCTCTATATATCATCTCTCCAGATCATATCTACTTTATCAATGACCACAATACTGGAAAATAGAAGATTGCTGATACAGATTTTAAGAAGAAGAATCTTGGATATCAAGAGTATCAAACTATGACGTCAAACTGAAGCATGGAATTCATTCTTATTACATAAGATTCTCAATATTGGATTATTACAAGAACAGGAATTCAGAATATATCTTCCTCCTCACATAACTCTATATGATAAACTTTATCTGGAAGATGAAATTCCAGCTTATTAATTTGTAAAGAGTGTGGTACTTGCACAAGCAAAAAACCTGACACATTTTACTTCAGTAATTTTAGTGCCCATCATGTTGACAATTATTTTCTAAGAGGTAAAAATTCTTAGAAAATTTCTAATCCAATAAACCCATGGTTGTAGTGGCCAGCTTCTCTCTTGTTACTTGTATAGTTGATTTTTTCCACCTTGATTCTACACGGCATCAAATCTGTGTGATATACACACAATCCAAAGTAGATGAGAGTCCCTCAAAGTAGGAAAGAGGTCCTCTCACAGCAGCGACATAATTTGATTTGAGGTTGAGAAGTGTGACAGCTTCTTCTTTCTTCTTCTCAAAAACCTTCTTTTCACAAAGTCTCCTCACGCACTCGAGCAAAAAGGCAAAAAATAACAATGTTTTTTAACACAAAAACTGATACACAATCAACTCTTATGTGCACAAACTCCTCATGCACTTAAACAAGAGGCAAATAATAATAGTGTTTTTTTGGAAAAAAAAACTCATATATAATCACCTCTTTGCGTGCAGCCAATTACTCTACCACTTATATAGTTTCTCTTGGTTTCATTGCTTGGCCAATATCTCTTCTCTCCATGCACCCCTCGAAGCAACTGTAGTTATGATTGGCGGCCAACTGCAGGATTCCATGTGTCCTTTACTTTCCTCCAAATTTTTCTCTGGATTCAATCGTGCTACCATTCTTTAATCCTTTTGTTTTCCATCTCTAGTCGACTGTGGTGGGGCGTGGCTCCATCAATTGCTTCCTCTCTTTTTAGCATAGCTTTCTGAGCTTTTATCAAGCGTAGGTTATCAACCTTTCTTTTCTTTTATTAATATCCACGCTTTATTTAAGCGTTTCTTTTATATATAAAAACTTTCCATATGGCCTCTATACTAGGCACCTTGCACCTTGTCCATATCCTCATGGGTGAAGAGGGAAAAAGTTGGCCACCAAAAAATTGATATCCTGTTAGTGCCTTTCACAATGAAACCCTTCAACACATTTGCTGCCAGTCTTCGAAATTCCATTGCCGAGACATATAACCTTTATATTAGAACCATTGTCTATTGATTTATTTATAGGCTATTTCGTTGAGATATTTTTCAAAATAGACATCACCCTATTTTCCTCATGTAGTCCTATCATGTTATACATACAATGATGATAGCATAGTAAAAAATGCATTCTATCTAAAATGTCCACAACAATCCTAGTGTTATTCTATACACTCTAGGGTTCACAAAAACCTTTTAACATATTTTGCCCACCCCTCAGTTTGCGGACATTCATGTCCTGCACCCTTCAAATAACCAATGTATTGAATATATAGAGTCATCCTCTTCCTGGTGCCTTCATATGAACTTGTTCCCCCTTTCTCCTTGTTTGTTTGACTAGTGGTCATCATCATCATCCTTGCTACATATTTGACTGGTGGTCATCATCATCATCCTTGCTACATATTTCTTTAGTCTCGATAGCCATTAACTCTTCTCTGATGCAAAGTCCTATCCAAATCCTCTAGCTGGTACAAGCCATTGGAAAATGTTTGTTGTACTTTGAAAGAACCTTCCCACTTTGTTCGAAATGTATTGTCCAGCTTGCTATTATATCGGAGTACCAGATCACCTTTTTTAATGCCTTTGTCTTTGATCTTCTTGTTAATTCTTGATTTTGTTCTTGAGTCCTTTGATAATGTTCTACAGCATGCATTCTATCCAACTTCGCTATTTGTAATGCAAGAAGCTTGTTCCTAAAAATATGTTGTGGTTCTTAATTTTACCAAGAATTTTAAGGCATCTCCACCTTAATAGGTAATAAAGCTTGGATACCATAAAGAATATGAAATAGAGAAAACTAGGTGCCTTCTTTGACTACGATCCTATAAGCCCAAAGTGTACAAGGAAGCTCTAAATCCAAAGTCCTTTCATGAGATTGTGTCATTTTACTTAACATGCATATTAGTTCCCCAATTAAATCTTTCATTCATCTCATTACATTGGGGGTAATATGGTGTAGCACATCTATGTTGAATTTTTAGCTTCTCACATAGATGATCCATCAGTTCACTTCTAAATCTTGGTATCAGAAAGCAACTCTAGTGGTACCCCAAAACGACAATAAGTTCCCTCATATGCAAATTTTGATACCTCTTTTGCATTGACTATTTTTGTAGCTTTCACCTCTGCCCATCTTGAGAGATAATCAATTGCTGTGAGTATATAACATTTTCCAGGTGCAGTCATGGGCAATGGCCCCATGGCATCGATCCCCCATTTCTCAAAAAGGTTAAAAGCAAGTATAACATTCTTGGGCTCAAACTTTAGTATTCTCCTTCCCATTCTTTGGCATTGGAAACATGATTTACACCAATGTTGTATATCCTTTTGAATTGAAGGACATATAAAACTTTCCAATAATATCTTTTGTAATGTGATTTTGAAAGCAAAATGTCCTCCGCAGCCTCCATGATTCACTTCCAAAATTCGATAGATTTCTTCTCTCGAGGGAATTCTTAAATTTTGTGATTTCTCAAGTACTCATTGAATTCTTTGGAGAAGTACTCTCTCCCTCCATCTAACCTTAGGCACTTAACCTATAAACCTATTTTCCTTTCAGCCAACATTTTGAAATTATGAAAGTGAGTAAACACTTCACTTTTCTCTTTCATGAGATAGACCCACACCTTCCTTGCGTGGTCATCAATTAAAGATACATAGTAATGACATCTTCCCATTGATGCTATCGTTGTTGGCCCCCATACATTTGAGTGCACCACATCAAGTGCTCTCTTACTCATGTTTGTATTATGTGAGAATACATTCTTTGTTTGCTTTCCAACCACATACTTTATGTATTCCATCCACCTTAAGCTTTGGCAAACCTGTAACAATTTTTGAATTCTACATAGACTTCAATTGCTACTCATTTACGTGACCAATACGTTTGAGTAAGATATCTATATCAGCCCCACAATACCTACACCTTGTGCAAACATAGCAGCTTTCATCTTAGGCATGCTTACATCCATAGTAAACATTCTACCCATTGTTTTGCTCTTTGTAACCAAAAGACATTTGTTTTTGAAGTCCTCAAAATGGAGTCAAAATGGTAACCAAAAGACATTTGTTTTTGAAGTCCTCAAAATGGAGTCAAAATGGTAGCCCTCAGGGTTAAAGCATACCTACAAACCATGCTCAACCATCTGCCCAACACAGAAACCAAATTCTTTGTTATGTTAGACACATGAATTACATCATCTTGTCATCCTGCATAGCCAATGGCACATTTCCAATGTGAGAGATAGGATGAGCCATGTCGTCCCTCGTCTCTACATAACCTGGTTTTTCTAGATTTTCGACATCTCAAAACCACTCACCATGACAAGTCATGTGGTTAGAGGCTCCCGAATCCACATACCATACATCATCATCATTTGTGGATACATCTGCACTCAATGAATTTAACATGTGTTGCATAATAAATAACTACTCACATCTATCGTCAACCTGCTTGCTTGAAGATGCATAATAAACAATTGCTCACATCTATCATTAACCTCCTTGCTTGAAGATGCATAATAAATAACTGCTCACATCTATCATTAACCTACTTGCTTGAAGATGCATAATAAACAATTGATCATTGAATTTAACATGTGTTTCATAATAAACAACTGCTCACATCTAACATCAACATGCTTGCTTGAAGATGCATAATTGTTTTGTTGCAACCTGTAACTTTTTATGTCACTCTGCCTCTTGCAACATTCTGCTGCAAAGTGACTTGGTTTTCCACAATAAAAGTAATCCTTTGAACCTCATCCCAATTGCTACCTTTGCCGATTGCCTTGGATTCTCTCACTCCCCCTACCTTGACGTCAATTGTTTGTACTTTTTTACAATAGAGACCTTGGCCTCAATCCTGACCTCTACCTCTATCTCTACCTAAATTTGTATAGAAGGCCTGTTTTGAAATGTTCTTGCTTTGGGAGGAAGAGTTTGCATTCAAAGATTTCTCTTCTATGATTAACATAGACACCAAATCTTGAAAGTTGATAGAGGTCTTGAATGACTTGTATTCTTTGCCAAGCCCATTCAAACAAATGCTCACCAAGACATCATCTTCCACTAACATTAATAGATCCAAGAGATTCAACAATACCCTTGATCTTCAATGCATACTCATTGATGGACATGTTCTTCTTCTCCACTATATGCAGCTCTTGTTTTAGCATACTTGTGCTTGAAGAACCTTTTGTGTTGTTACTTTCCCACAACAAAATGTCCTCTTGCAATTCTAAAGACTTTGCATTCTCCAAGACATGTATAAATTCATCTTCTCAGACACACCTCCATCTTTACCCAACTTACATAGTTGTCTCACTGCTATTAACAGTTTGATAAGGCTATCTTCATTAGCCATCTTGCATCCTATCTTTGTTTAAGGGTTAAACTTGCAAAAAACCATAGGCAAGGTATTGAGACATTTTGTCACTCCAATCAGGCACACCATGTCAATTTTAAACAAGCATCGTGCATTTGGGAGATTTTAATCTATTCCTATGGGTAGGTTTTCCATTAGGAATCTATGACATATGATCTACTAAAACATGTTGCATTTCTTTTCTCTCACTGCAGTAAAGTCAAATTCTAAAAGTAAAAGCAACCATGGTGTAAACTATCTCCCATTGGTGTAAGTCTTGTTAAAGAGATATAACAATTCTTAGTGGTTCACAAATAATCTAAATTTTTTGGCCAAAAGATAGTGTATGTACTTTTTTACAATAGAGACCATGGCTAACCCTTCTCTTTTTTTGTGGTTGTATAATTGATTTCTGCCTTATTGTTGTCTATTAGCAAAACAAACTACGTGGTCCAATTTGTGTTCCCTTGGTTGTGCCAGTATGCAACCAATGGCAAATTTTGATGCATCAATATGAACATGGAAGATTATGTTCTACATTGGGGGTCTCAAGGTAGGTGCACTTGACAAGGCCCTCTTTAGTTCATCATATGCCTACTAACATTCCTCCGTCCATTCAAAGACTACAAATAGTCTATACAATGGCCTTGTAATTTTCACATAAAATACAATGAACCTTCTATAGTACCCAACATTTGTATTCCCTTGAAATTGGTGGTGGAGGTAGTTCCAAAATCAAATTGACCTTGCTCTCATCTGCGGAGATACAATTTTTAGACACAATGTGTGTGCAAGTATAACCCCATGCTTCACCTAAAATTTGCATATTAATGGATTTAAGGATATTCGATACAATCAACACCTTAGAAATACCTTTGTTAAGCAAGTTATGAATCTTCCAATAATAAGTTTGTCAATCTTTTCTTGTGGTTACTTTAAAGGGCTTTCTTAGGATTAAACTCAATTATACATTTTATCTTTTCTTCTTTTCTTTTTTGTTACAATTGTACACTATTAGGTGGGGTAGAAGTTGTTTTTTAATGAGACTTTTTTGAAAAATGCGATCTTTTTTTGAGTCTTGGAGTTTTCTCTCTCACTTTGGCATTGTGCACAAATATTCATATCTGCCCATACAATCTCTCTCTCTCTCTCTCTCTCTCTCTCTCTCTCTCTCTCTCTCACACACACACACACACACACACACTTTTGACGTTGTGAGGGAAATCACGAGCCCACTCAAAGCATGATGTATAGGTAAATGCAATGTACATATAATAGTATGAGATGAATCCAAGGTGGAAAAAACGGCGTGGCCAAGTATAATGGGCAGGTGCGTGAAACCAAAAAAGAAAGTGCATGGGCGAATGAGGAAGCTAGGCGGTGATACTTTCTGGAAGAATCAAGGATGACAATGGGTTCATGAAGTATGCAATTTGGTGGCTGTTGATGAGAGGCAAGAGAGACCACGAGAGAGAAAGAGTGACTATAGTGGAGTGTGTCTCTTGTAGGACAGTTTTGTTTCCTTTGATGAAGTTTGCAAGCCAGAGCTCCAGAAGAGAAGACAGTGCAGTGTGAGATGAGCTATTTGGATCAGAGTCGAGGAAGAGATGAAGACCAGAGAGCCGGCTAGGAGGTGTGTCCCCTAGGGTCCCTATGCAATGCCTTTGTTAGAGACTTGATTCAGCTCAATTCTTCCTCAACTGTAGCTGCTGAAGTTTATGCTTTGAAGTGTTGTCACTAGGGTTTACCTGCGGGGAATCCTTGAGCTTTGTTATGTTTTCTTATGATATGTGTGTGCCCACATCTTAGGGATAATGAGACACTGATGTTTTTGTCTATTTGAAGAAGACAGAGAGTTTGATTTGTGTCAATTATAAATGGATACAAAGTCTTCTATTATGATGTTTTAGTTGTGATGATTGAGTTATTTTGGTTGAGTTCTTGAGGATGAAGTATCTGTGTGTGTTAGTCAAGTGACTGGTAAGCTATTGTTGAGTCAGTGCTGACTGGTAAGCTATTGCTGAGTCAGTGCTGACTGGTAAGCTATTGCTAAGTCAGTGCTGACTCAGTCAAAATAATTGAGAGAAGGTATAGGGCCAACTGCATGTCAATTGTGCAGCATCAGATATAGTCAGATGAAGGTGTATTGGGCTTGATTTGGTTTGTCTGAGTTTGAAAGAAGTGTTGGTGAGTCAGAGAGATGATTGTAAGAGGTCTATCAACAGTCAGAGAGATGACTGTAAGAGGCAGAGAGATGACTGTAAGAGGTCTATCAACAGTCAGCAATTAGATGGATTAGTGGCTTAAGTGATCATCTAGAGTCAGCTGTGTGTCAGTTGATGTTAGACAGGTCACACAATAGTCAGTAATAGTCAGAAGGATTGGTGACCTAAGTGATGATCTAGAGTCAGCTGTGTGTTAGTTGATGTCAACAAAGTGTTAGGCAGGTCACAAATAGTCAACAACAGCAGTGAGACGGATTAATGGCCTAAGTTATGATCCAGAGTCAACTGTGTATCAGCAGAGTGTCCATTGTGATGGATCTTGGTTTGGTTTGAGTATCTAGAGGTGTTAGCGGGGACACAGAGGAGAGGAAGCCTGCATCAGTTGACTCAATTTAGGTAGCTTTGAGAGGATAACCAGATTGGAGTTAGCTCTGTGTCAGTCACAGTCAGTAGAGAGTCATTAGTGTGATATCTTGATGAGTTTGTGAAGTAGCCTGAGGGTTAGGGAAGATCACAGGACATGTGGAAGAAGTTTTCTGATTCAGTTGAGTCTACTAGATTAGTTAGGTCTATTTCAGACAGCTGGGTCTATCTTAGCCAAGTTTAGTTAGATATACAAACAGCGATCAACTTAGTGGATGGTCCACACAATGAGATGTACGTGTTTAGTTGGGTGTACTTAATTTTGTTTGTATTAGTAATAATTGCCACATCAAACCTTTGTATGCATGTTATCATGATTCAGGATTGAAGCGTGGTTGGAAAAGATAAATACACCATCCCTCTCTCATGGTGGTGAGCCTTGCACAGAAGTGGTGAACTTGGTTTGGGTAGACTTTCCAACTAGCTTGCAGGTGGAGCTTTTAGATTTAGAAGAATGTTCCCCTTGGAACAAGTTCTTCGATGACCTGGCATGGGGTGCAACAGAGTTTGCAGTTGGTTTTGTTGTTGCCGATCAGGGTTGGTTTGTTACTTGTTGCGTGGCAGCTCTTTTTCCACTTGTTCATGATAGTGCAACCAAGAATGGGTGGGCATTGTGGTGCACAAATACTTTGTTGTGTGACCATGGTTATGTTTGACATGGTGAGAGGGTAAGAGTAGCCTTTATGGTTATGTTTGGTATGGCGGGAGGGTAGGATGTCCATCAAATACATGCTAATAAGTATGACCTCCATTTCAGGTATTTGATTTGACATTGGGGATGTTCTCTAGGGAAGATTGCCCCATGCCGGCCATGCATCGTGTTCATGGTGCTCAAGTGGATCCCAGGAGCTTTCTAGCAACTAGTAGTGTGCTCATGGAAAGTAGGCGTCTTACATTTCTAAGGACCAAGGTGGCATGAACATATATACGTGGGGGGGGGCTGACAGAACAGACTATTCTACCGGTGAGACTAATTACTCATGCTTTATCCATGCATGCTTGTTCTCATGCTTTATCCATCCATGCATGCTTGTTCTCAATTTTACACAACATTTGATAAGAAAAAACTTTGTTTTTGCAGGTGGCTTATCACTACATTCAGAGACCCTAGTCATAGCATCATTGATTTGTTTGCAGGTTATGGTGGGATGGGTAGAATGTCACAGTCAATGCAGAGGCATTGTCTATGCATTGAGCACGATGTTAACCATATTCTCAATGTATTGACCACGGTTATGTTCAACATGGCGAGAGGGTAAGAGTAGCATTTATGGTTATGTTTAGTATGGCAGGAGGGTAGGATGTCCATCAAATACATGTTAATAAGTATGACCTCTGTTTTAGGTATTTGATTTGACATTGGGGATGTTCTCTAGGGAAGATTGCCCCATGCCAGCCATGCATCGCGTTTGTGGTGCTCAAGTGGATCCCAGGAGCTCAAGTGTTTGTGGTGCTCAAGTGGATCCTAGGAGCTCTCTAGAAACTAGCAGTGTGCTCATGGAATGTAGGTGTCTTACATTTCCAAGGACCAAAGTGGCATGAACATATATACGTGGGGGGGCTGACAAACAAATCTATTCTACCCGGTGAAACTAATTACTCATGTTTTATCCGTGCATGCTTGTTCTCATGCTTTATCCATCCATGTATGCTTGTTCTTAATTTTACGACATTTGATAAGAAAAAACTTTATTTTTGTAGGTGGCTTGTCACTACATTCAAAGACCTTAGTCATAGCATCATTGATTTGTTTGCATGTTATGGTGGGATGGGTAGAATGTCACAGTCAATGTAGAGGCATTGTCTATGCATTGAGCACAATGTCAACCAAAAGTGCATCAGATTTTTATGGCTTTTTGTGTCCATGATGTCAACCATATTCTCAATGTATGGGCTCTTGAAATTTCCATGTGTCAAGGAATGTCAACCATACTTTCGTATTTTCATTGTATGGACTCTTATTAATCTCATGTATCGAGTAACATGCCAATAATAGAATGAAAGTTATGTTGACATTTGAAACCTCAGGAATTGTCATATGGTGTTATAGAAGATGAGAATGTTTTTGGGGAAAATGGGAATGGAAATATTGTTCCTGTTCCCTTCTTTGGATTCTAGAGTATAGGCTAGTGGGTTTTTTTGGGGGACAAACCCACTAGTCGGAAGGCAATCTTTGGAAACTTTCCACGTAGGCCTACATGGGTCATGGGTATGTGTAGGGGCTTGAAGTTTTCCCTTGTACTCCCCAAGGGTTTTTTCACCTAAATCTAGAGACCCTAGTGTTAGTGGGGATGTTAGGACTAGATATATGGCTGACATCATCATACTGGGGCTCACCTACATATACCTATGTTTAATGATAATCTATCTATTGTTGGGAGTGAATCTTGTCTCTCTCTGTCTACGTGTCAACAATGATGTAGCATTTTGGTTTTGGGGTCATCTACGGAGGACCACTCTCTTGACATTTCATAGATGTTTGCCCTATTTATAACATTTACTATGGTTTTGTTCCTTTAATGGATGTTTATGGCTTTTTGTGTCCATGATGTCAACCATATTCTCAATGTATGGGCTCTTGAAATTTCCATGTGTCAATGAGGAATGTCAACCATACTTTTTTATTTTCATTGTATGGACTCTTATTAATTTCATGTATCAAGTAATATGCCAATAATAGAATGAAAGTTATGTTGAGATTTGAAACCTCAAGACTTGTCATATGGTGTTATAGAAGATGAGAATGTTTTTGGGGAAAATGGGAATGGAAATATTGTTCCCTTCTTTGGATTCTAGAGTATAGGATGGTGGGTTTTTTGGGGGACAAACCCACTAGTTGGAAGGCATCTTTGGAAACTTTCCCTGTAGAGACCTACACGGCCCCTCTGTTTGTAAAGTAACCTAGATCTACCTCCACTTCTCAAAAAGCTTCAAGACTTGATGTGCTCAATGTCAACACCTTATTCCACACTTTCAACAATGTCATAGATGGGCCCTTTCTCATCCACCCATGCCCAATATTTATTGCCGCACTTCTCTATTAGGGGGGTTTTGTGCCCATTTATTGACTCAAAAAGCCTACACCAATGTGTAGTATATATATATATATATATATATATATATATATATATATATATATATATATATATATATAGAGAGAGAGAGAGAGAGAGAGAGAGAGAGAGAGAGAGAGAGAGAGTTTTTGGGAAATTATTTAGGAGGTACTCCAAAATGCTTGCAAGTTGAAGCTTGCAAAAAAAAAGATCCCCGGTGGGGTAGTAGGCTATCCAAATAGGTGGTAGCCTACTATGCCACTTATATGGACTAACTCTTGGGTAAAGGATGATTACAAAGATGCACACACACACACACACACACACACACACACACACACACACAAAACTTTAATACTAAGACATTAGGTAGGTAGGTAGTAGTCTATCCAAACAAGTGGTTAGTATTCTTTCCAAACATTAGGTGGTAGTCTATCCAAACATTAGGTGGGTAGTGGTCCAGCCAAATAGGTGGTAGCCTACTATGTCACCTATGTGGACCTACTCATGGGTAAGGATGGGTACTAAGACATTAACCATTTTACATTAACAAATGGGGGATTTAATTCAAAGTCCAAACATGTATACTTACAAAAGGGGAGTAAAATATTTTGTGTTAAATATTTGTAAAAGTAAAAAATAAGGGTATTTTAAATACATGTTTATTAAAGTCAAAACATGTATTCTTACAAAAGTCCAAACATGTATACTAAGGGAGGTAAAATATTGTGTTAAAAATGTAAAAATACAAAATAGGGGCATTTTAAATACGTGCTTCCATGCACATGCTATATGGGTTTTTACAAAGTGACCCCGTAAAAAATAAATTACAATAACAAGAATTTGCATCAAGACAATACTATACCATTTGGACCCTAATTACAACTATAACAAAAGAAATACAAATAGGAAGTAATGCACGTATAGATTTACTAGAGAACAATTTTGTAATGCACTTATACACTTACTAGATAACAATTTTGTAATGCATGTATACATTTACTAGAGAAATGCAAATAGGAAGTAATCCATGTATACATTTACTCTAAAGAACAATTTCGTATACAACTTGCATTAGCTAGAGTAATTCTTAGAGTGGAGATAGAGTGTAATTCTTAGAGTGGAGATAGGGTGCAAGAAGTTATAATGGAAACTATGGCTTTTGATCTAGAGGGAGTAAAGGGTCATGGAGACTTGCCTACATAGCATTATTTGGGATTAGAGAACTCAACAAGCTAATTCTATTAAAGCCATTAACAATGGAAAACTTCAACTAGTAACTCGACAAGCTAATTCTATTAAAGCCATTAAAAATTGAAAACTTCAACTAGTAACAAAATAAAATAAATTAAACAAGTATAGTAAAATATTAATGACAAAAATGTAACAATTAACTACATTAAAATAGAATTTGACTACTTCAAATACCATAAATATAAACCCAAGTACCAATAACACAGCCAATCTACTGTAGCAATGTATACAGTTTCCACGGTATCTCACTCCTATATAAACAAATAAATTTTACATAATTCAATTAAAACAATTCAATTGAAATAAGGAATAGAAGCTATTTATGCCTTCACACATATGTTGATAACAATGTAGTCCTAATAGGAGATTTTAATATTTTAGTCAATGACAAATCACAATCATTCCTAAAATTAAAAACACTAGCAACAAAACATAACTACCATATTTTTTTACAACAAAATGCAATAATAAACCACACATAAATAAACTAGTTGTGGACAAACTTCAATGATGCAACAAGTCTTAATCAAGCAACAAACAAGCAATCCACCCATTTGCAAAGCAACTTGCTTTTAGGGGTAATAAGAAGAAGTTGACTAACTCATCCTCCCCTATCCTGTTGAGTTGGGCCCATGCTTTGAATGCTTTCAAGTAAACCTTTGGGTGCTACTCTACACACGTACTAGAATAGACCACATTATAGAAGAAAACCACTCCTCCTGGTGGTTAGTCTTGCCAGTGCTTTCTATTGGGTACTACTCTACACACCTACTAGAATAGACTACATAATAGAAGAAAACCACTCCATTGGTTAGTCTTACCGCTAAGTACCTGTGTTACAAGGAAAGTGCTCCATAATTCTCAAAAGTTCCATTAATTCCCAAAGCTACAAAAGTCATGAAAAGATTCTACATTGTGGGTTTAAAGAAGTTGAAAGCAAGGTAAGGTGGACCCAAAAGCTATGTCCTTGAAATTGCTTTTACACTGCTTTGTTTGGTGATTTAAGGTACTTAGACTACAAATCCACATGTACATTGAGTAATTCTCTCTTTTTCTTCTTGGTTTTATTGTATCCATTTTGGGCTAAAAGACATGCCCTCATAATGTAATACCAACATAATGTAATACCAACATAATGTCAAGATCCTCATATGAATGGTTTTTATCAACATGTAATGTAGCAACATGGGCAGTCCTATGTCACATGGATAATGCTAATTTCTAGGTAGATATTGAGGGACAGGGTGGATGGGTGGTTGTGTGTGTGTTTTTTTTAATGGGGGACATGGGGTAGGGGGTGTTAGAATTCAATGCTCAAGATCTAACTATGTAAGGCTCCCTTTATGAGCATTGAGCACCCAGTTTAAGCACTGTGAATTACTAGCACCTTGGTTTAAACACCCAATGAATTCTTTTGGTGATTGATGGCTTATAGAAAGCCTTTTGCAAGGTTTGGTTTATGCAAGTAATGCTAGCACGCATCAACAAATATCACCACCTTTGAACTTGGTTTATTCTCCCCCTCTAAATTTCTGTGTCAAATCATGTGTGTGTGTGTGTGTGTGTGTGTGAGAGAGAGAGAGAGAGAGAGAGAGAGAGAGAGAGAGAGAGAGAGAGAGAGAGAGAGAGAAGTCACATAGTTGTGTTCTCCTAAAATGAAGCCATGTAATAACATGAGTAAGCATATACAAAATATTCCAAATAACTAGCATGCCTTGATCAGCTCATTAGCATGCCAAATGTTAAATTAAATCAATGTTGCATGATAAATCAGCACATATGAGGTGGACATATCAATTCCATTATGAGCGATTGAACTCAATGTAGAGCTTTCGTGTTGACTTCTTTTACAAAATCAATCATCCCTTTGAAAGCAAATGCAAGGTTTAGATCTCTTCCTTGTTCCTGAAAATATGTAGTGCATGTTTAAAGCTTCTTCCAGAGCAGTTCTAGTATTTGGACTACAAAGGGTACTGCAAGTGTTACTGCAAGGAGACTAAGCTAAATTATTGTGAGGGATGAAACCATGCCACAATACATCTATTATATTTAGTCCCAAAATTGTTTGACCTAGAAATTATAAGGCAACATGGGATTTTAAAATCACCTTTACCATCTTTCCTCCCCCATCTAAGGGGTTGGGTGTTGGCCATTAGAACACACCCATGATAGTACAGTTAAAAACTAAAATTTTCCCAAAATCTAAGAACTATTTTACTATGGCAAACAACTTATATTCATATCCAGTGCTCCTCTAATTGGATGTTTACAAATCCTTGCTCCAAAAGCTAAGGATACATTAATTGGCATGTCCAATAATTGAATCAAAACCCATATATAAGGCTACAACTAGAAAGGAAAAGGATTCTACAATAGCTAAGATATGGTCCACAAGCACAAGGAATTATTAAACTCTACAGCAAGACTAAATGTGACAGGTAGATTCAAACAGCAAACTTCCTATATTATGGATTGTACATGGCACCACTCGTCCTTTCTCTCCAAGCTTATTAGACTTACATTGGGAGATAACCAGCTTGTCTACACCTACTTACCCTCTACACCTTTGGCAACTCGTCCTTTCTCTCCAAGCTTATTAGACTTCGCTTCTAGAGGGGATACATGCCTATAGCCAATTTGTCAGTACTGGGCCTCGATATCCAACCTCATCTAGAGAGCCCTGCTATGCAGTCTAGCCAATAGCCTGGACTTTGGCTTGGGTCATTTTCTCAGGGAGGAAAGGTACTTCCATAGTTGTCTGGAGATCCATCGTCATCAACTTAGCCAGAGATCGTGTCAGGTTTGTATGTTCCATGAGTGTTTATGTGCCTAAAAATACCTAAGTGTCTTCTTCTGTAGCACATGTCAACATATTATACCAGCTACTACCCTCGATCCTTGGAGTATTGTGACACTACTGAATAGAGGGTATAGGAGCAGAGTACGCTCCTAGACTACTGGTGTACAAGGAGGTAACACTATTTTCTATTCTGGTTCACCTTCTATTCGTGCTCCTAAGGTGTTTTGGAATATTGCACAACCACATGCACAAAACCCTCCCACCCAATCCATGTTTCGTCTTGCTGGCATTGGCATGCAGCCATTACCGGAGCCACACCTCCACAGGGACTTGCGTATGGGTTTTACCCAACACCACAGAGATCTCTTGGCCACCGGCATTGTGTCACCACCCAACATTCCGAGGTATCAGGTAGTTTACCAACCCATCACGGGCACTACCCCAGTACTAGCGTATGTGCCTACTTAAGGATTTGTGGCTTAGCCAATAGGAATTCCACATGCACTGAGTGCCTAGCCTTATATCCCATCTTATGGAGTACCCTCGCTAGGTCCTACACCGAGTATTAGTGGTTATTCTAGAGTACCACCTAACCCTCTACACTTTGGATATGGGTACTAGTCATCCTACACCCCACCATCTCCTTCCCTCCATGTATCTATGTCTAGAAATGCTTTCACAGAAAAGACTCATTTCAATGGGTCTAATCACACCACTTGGGCTAACCATGTGGAACAGGTTTTCACTTCCCAAGGTTCTTGGAGCCTGGTGAAGGGACATGAACCAAAACCCTACCCCTCACTAGCATCTCATGAAGTCATCCGCTATTGGGAAGCTAGGAATGCCATTGCCATAGTGGAGCTCATGCAAGGCCTTTTGCCGGAGTTTCATTCACAACTCCAGCAGTTCCCTTGTGTCTTTGATAGATGGGCAAACCTTGTAGAGAGATATGTAGCACGTGATTGCACGCGTCGCATTGGCCTTGAGCATAAAATCCAAAAACTCTCTATTTAGAGGGGGATGATCTAAAAGTCAAGAAGGTCACTGAGTACCGGTGCCTTAACATGGAGCACGCCACCACTAGCTCGGCCAAGTCTCAGGAAGAACAGGTCATCACATTATTAAACAAGTTGCCACCTAGTTTGTTTACTGTGAGGTTGGACTCAATGTGATCAATGATGATGAAGAACAAGACTACCATGACGAAGGCTAACATATTCATTTGATTGTCTTTACAATAAATTTTATTTAAAACTTTTTGGTAAATTTCAAGGAGAGTTCTTATGCATCAAAAGTAGAACTTCTTGTTGGAGGAACTGGCTCTTCCATCTTGAACTATACTTTATGAAATTTTTACTATGTATTAGTCTTGCGGTATGGGACATGAGATTAATCCTGTGTGAAGTATTCTGATGCATACTTATCTCTGGATTTGTGTGTGATAATTTCTAGTGGTATGGGACACTAGAATTTATTATGTATAGAAATTCTTGATATAATGTCTCTTTTACATGTCTGTGATGAATATTTAGCATCACATTCACATCCACATCCATTTACATCACATCGCATCTCATCCACATCTCATCACATCCACATCCACATCCATTTACAGCACATCACATCACATCACATCTCATCCACATCTCATCACATCCACATCCACATCCACATCCATTTACATCACATCACACTCATCCACATCTCATCACATCCACATCCACATCCATTTACATCACATCACATCTCATCACATCCACATCCACATCCATTTACATCACATCACATCACATCACATCACATCTCATCACATCTACATCCACATTCATTTACATCACATCACATCTAATCCACATCTCATCACATCCACTCACATCTTATCACATCGCATTCACATCCACTCACATCTTATCACATCGCATTCACATCGCATTTACATTTAGTACCGGTTTCTACTTTTGATACCGATAGGACTTTTCTAAGTTTCTGCCAATTGCTTGGCCTAGTTAAAGGTACTTTTTCTCGATGGATATTTTCATATTATTTCTCAAATTTCTCAAGTGAAATATATTCAATATTCTTCTTTTGAGTAAAAGATTCATGGGATTTACAAAAATCAATTCTACCCATATTTCCCAATAAAATTAATAATGCTCAAAATTTTTCTTTTCATAAATACTCATAATTCGAATTATGCCAAAAATTCCTCTTTTACCATTTAATTACTTGGATCTCAAATATCATGGGAGTTCTTCTTTTTGTATAAAAATAAATTTACCAAAAATTTATCTTTTACCATTTAAATACTTGGATCTCAAATATCATGGGAATTTCTCTTTTTGCATAAAAATAAATTTACCAAAAATTACTCTTTTCTCATAATCAATTAATTAAGCATAATTATAAAAAAATTATTTCTCATGAATATGATCAAAATAATTCTTTTTGCATAGGATGTCCAATCCTAGAATATGGTAGGAAGTCCTCTTTTAGAATTATGCATAAAAATAAGATATATATTATTTTCTAAAAATTTTACCATAGCTTCCCTGCTATTACTGATAATTCTTATTTTTTTTTCTAAAATTTGATCCAAGAGAGAGGAGAGATAAAAATATCACAATATTTTTGAATTAAAAACCCTTCCACACATGTGAAATAGGCGCCTACCTCAAGAGTCCCCCTTTCCTTACCAAGCTGTCAAAATGCATCATTATTCCAAAATATCTCTTTTTTTAGTAATATCTTATAATTTTTAACTAATAAAACTTGTACTTAGTCAACTCTTCATCTTATGTGAGCATTTACTCATTTTTTAGTATTTTCTTTTATTCTTTTGGATTTATCTCATCCCAACACTTGGATTAATCCAATTGGCCCATTGGAACCTTAATTGGCAACAATTTCTGAAAATGTAGACCCTTAGGCTAAGGGCCTTTATACCATTTTCAATTAATTCCTAATGCACATTGGAAAGTTCATTTTTAACTTCTGTTTTAGGGGAATCTATTTTAGACACTAGGAGGATTTTTATATCCAAAGATATCTCAATTTTGGATTATCTCTCTCTAGGCCAAAACAGGGTAAAACAAGATCTTTCTTCTATTTCAGAGAGGGGAATAATTACAAGAAAAGTAAGGGGAGGTTCTTACACCTTTACACCTCAAAAGTTGGAGGGAGGAATCTTACAAACCATCCCATTGTGATCCCAATATCTATATCCACATGGATTAGGGGATAGTGTGCTACCTAGTGTTATATGATGTCGATGATCTTATCATCTCTAGTGTAAATCAAGCCAAAGTTGCTGACATCATGGCACATTTGAGACAAATGTTTGAGATGACTGATCTCGGTCTTCTCTCATATTTCCTTGGCATGGAGGTGGTCCAACATCTTGATTGTATTTTTTTGTCACAACAAAAGTACTATCTTCAACTCATTACTTTCTATTTTCCTGATGGTGCTATCCCTATGGCCACCCCATTGGGATCCAACCACCAAACTTACAAAGGAAAAGGACTCACTGCCACATGAAGAGCGAGCCTACCAACAAGTGGTTGGGAAACTTATATGGCTCACTAACTCTAGACTTTAAATTTCCTATTGCACAACCATCTTAAGTCAGTATTTCAATGCTCTGAAGGGAGCTACATTGGAGTTCAGCGATGAGGGTTGTTCGCGGACTTTAGTTTAGTCGTGGGTTTACCCTGCATGGTTACACGGACTCCGATTGGGGCGGTGATGTCGATTCTCGGCATTCTCATGGTGGTTATTTCGACTCACTTGGATCTGGCCCTTTCTCTTGGTCTGGCAAGAAGCAGGACACCGTTCTAGGTTCTTAAACTGAGGTCGAGTATCAAGCCCTCTATGATGCCACCAATGAGGCTATGTATCTCCGCTAGCTTCTTGAGAGGAGATGCGAGTTCCCATGGACACTGCTACTACCATCTTCATCAAAATTTAGAGTGCAATTGCCCTTGCCGACAATCCTATTTTTTCTAACCATAAAGCATGTTAGTGTTCATTTTCATTTTAAGAAGGAATAGGTGGAGCTTGGTACCATCAGGCTCCAATACATTCCTATGGACAACCATTCCGATATTCTTACAAAGTTCGTCAATCAGCCTATCCTCGAGCGTCTTCATTTCGTGAGTAGATTGGCATCGGTCCTCCACCATCACCCTCATCATCTTGAGAGGGGGACCATCCTCACCATTTGGATTATTTATCATTGTTCTAACAGCGCATGAGTAAGTGAAAACCCCATGAGGACATTGCTCATGTGAAAACCCGCGCTTTGCATAGCATTTACCATCTTGCATACCCTGTGCATCGCTTTCTGTTTTTTTATGTTTTGGGCACATGTGTGAATAAAAAACCCATATGGGCATTCATGCATGTGAAAACCCTTGCATTGTAGCATTGATCCAATAGAGTCAAGACTCAAAAGACTCTATAGAAGACGAAGAGCACATGATCTACACGCGAAAAAATCCTACGCATCAAACGACTGCAACCAGCTGGACCTTCATTGATGCATGATTGTTGATCATCATCATCTTGCTGCGTGGTATACCACCTACGTAACACACACATCAGTCGGAGCTTCACCACCTATGCATCTTGTACAACAGTAGCAGCCCGGCCGACTCCAGCAACTCTGTCGGCTCTATCATTGTAGCAGTCGCCTGAACCACCTTCATCAATGCAACACAACCTGCATCATCATTCAGGAGCAGTGTGCCTGCCTCTTGTTTCATCATCAATCATCATCGTTAATAATCGATGCCTTCGCCACCTGCGTTTTAGCAACGCACTGCAGTAGCCTCATCTCACCAACCGAGCCTCTTGCTTTGACTTCGTCTTTGCTTCTTTATCGGTCTACTACTCAGAGTCACCTCACATCAGAGGGAATCTTGTAGTGGATTACTTGACACTCATTTATCCATTTCATGTTGTGTTGATTTGCTCTGATCTCTCGTATATATGATTCTTTTGTCCTTTTTCCTTCACAAGGGACACTTACTGTGTCATTGTATTTCAGCTTAGTATCATGGGTGATTCTTAACACTCGATGTTGAATATATGCTTACATAGATTTAGGTTGTGTTTGTACATGTGCCATACGTGTGAGAGTTGATTTGTTGAGCAAGTCCAAACAATTTCTTATTCACATGATAGTAATTGGTTGTGAGTGAGTCCAAATAATTACTACCACATGTTAGTATTATTTTTCCAAGTGATTTTAATTTAATTATGACCTAACATTATGGATTATATGAGTATAGGATATGAGTACAATACTCTTGATGATGGGCACTAGACGTGAACACCTACCTAGTTGTCTAGATTATTTTACTCTAAATGCACATGTGTGCACCATTTTGATTTATTATGGGGTTAGCCCCATTGTACATAATTGTTGGGCAAAGGTTATGTTTTTTTGTTATTTTGATACCTTAGACATTGCACTAAGGTTTATTTTTGTAAAAGAGGACCCAAATTTGGATGGAGTAAACTAATATTGGCTCGATGGGTCTATTTTTGGAATTAAAAAACATTTAAATACTCGAGATGGGGAGGGGAGCCACATGCATCTGGAAGGGGTGGATTAAATCACAACACTGTGTTGTGAGTCTTCTTCTTTGATTTTGTACTTTGTGTTCTATTTATTGATTATGTTTAGGATGGGATACATTTCAAAAGAAAAAGAAGATGGCTGACTGTGGGTCTGGAAAAGAATTCTATGTAAAGTTTTCTTTTTCCTTTTTATACTATATATGTTAACCCAAAAAAAATATTTCTTATTTTTTATAGTTTTTATTCAATTGAAAGGTGGAACTAGTGAGAGTAAATTGGTATGTAGTCAATTTTTGTTCATTGACTAAAGTAAATGATTGTTTTTCATGTTTGTGTAGTCTTTTCTTGCATTTTGTCAGTTTTCATACTTTTAAAAAAATCTATCAAAGAACATAAAATTCACTAAAAGTTTTGATATTTTTTCCAAATTGGTAGAAAAATTGGGCATGCATATGTTTTTGTTGCATTCAAAGAAACCTAAAAGACCCACACAAAAACTCAATTTGCATTCAAAGAAACCTAAAAAATTGGGTGTCTTTATGTTTGCATTGAAAGAAACCTAAAAACCCCACACAAAAACTCATTTTTAGCTAAAAAAATCTCAAGAAACCATAAGTATGTAATTGTTCCAATGCCGGCCCTATAGATGTATATGCGTACAAGTTTAGTTGTACACAGATAACTATAGTCCATAGGTAAATCATATGGACTAACCACTAATGGCACATGGCACCCTTACCCATACATTATCCATACCTTATTTTTACATCTCAATTGTACATATACATTTAAAAAATACATCATATGTGTTCATGTCTGCTATCGGATTACTTAGGTGGTACATGCATGTTTCATTTATTTGCTCAAAGTTTCATTTTATACATCAAATAAGTTAGTTGAGCATCTTGGATCTTTCAATCGATATGATGGTGGACAACTTAAACTAATACATTATACATTAAGAAACTGAATTAAAATGATCATGTATATTTTAGTGTGTATGTTGGACTTTGTTTCAACGGTACCAATATAATTGATTCATACATTGGGGACAATGATGCACGTACGTCATATAATTGATTCATACATTGGGGACAATGACGCACGTACGTCAATAACACAGTTATACACGTATAATTGTAGGAAAAAAGTAAAAACTTATACAGAGGGAAACTTTAAATTTTTTTAAGATCTAGAGTGTTCTCCTAATGCTCTTGAAGTTTTAAGTTTTCTATAAGGGAGTGGTTTAATCTTGAAACAATCCATTTAATACCATTTTGATCAAGTATTCGGACGATAGTACTTCATCTAACAATTCAAGATCCTCATATAACCAAGCTTAGATTCACTTACATCGAGGATACATAAGGAAGTGTTGCTAGGTCTTAGAAGCCACAAATCCTAAATTAGAGGACTGAGAGTGTTATTTTCATTTATGGGTATGCAATAATGGAGATAAAGCTAATCTAATAATACCTTCCTCGCCAACTAGAACTTCAAACAACATGTTAGGGAGAGGCCGAAGTTACTTGGGATGAACCCTATATTACGGAAGACCTTGTCTGAACATCTTGTTTGGGAAGGACAACAACAAGAGGATAAAGAGTTAAGGGAAGATGAAATTTCAACCAAATTGGCTTATAGACAAGTTCAAGGATCTTTCTTGTGAAGAAAAATAGTCTTTAGTTTAGAGATTGCATAAAATGAAAATGAGTTGTAAACTAATGAGGTAGTAGCTGATGAGCTAGAAGAAGAAGAAGAAGCTATATTAATGCTAAAAGGTTTCATGGAACAAGGGATTCTGGAGCACCAAACAATTAATGATATATATACAATGGAAGCAACAAGAGTTGGAAAATAAAGAGAAAGACTGTGTGTAGTCAAACTGCTATGGTAACGGAATGCATGAAAGTGCCTATTTTAGAACAAATGACTAGAGACAAAGTCAATGGGTTCTTACCAGCTCATATAGACACATTATGGCTATAGGAATCATAAAAGAAATTCCCACAAATGGGATATTTGTTAAAATTACAGCAATGTGATGAGCTATGGTGGATCAAATGCTAGAATCAACATCATTAACAAAGAGATTAGATGATAATTAAGAGGTGATTAATGAGCAATTAACTAATATCTTAATGTAGGCATGTGTTGCGTGACGAGTGGTGATCAATGCAAGGATGCAACACAAAGATGGAAGCAGGAAAACAAGAGAATTGACATTCTTATTTAGGGCTCTTGTAGAGAGTTCCAAGTTGTGGGTGAGTGTGGGAGTGGGCCTGAGAATAATCCCACATGGGAAGTTTTAGGAGTTTTAGGAGTTTTAGTATAAATAGTGGCTCATTTGAGAGCTTATGCACACATTGGGCTAAACTCATGCTTGAGCTCTCTTGAGACTAGCTTTCCCTCTTTTTCATAGAGGTGCAAGCTCTTCTCTCTCCCCATCTACACTATTGTATGAGCAATGCTCTTCTAATTCAATGCAATGAGATGATGTTTTTCTCTCTTCTCATCTCTATTCTCTAGTGTGCATGCTTCTTTGTTGATGCTAGTGGATTCTCTATTAGGCTTTGTGTGGTAGAGGATTCAAGCTTAAGCTTCTCCATAGCTTGTAGCTTATCCATGGGCAAGGCATTGCTTGAGTAGTGAATGAGAATGCATGTTTATTTCAAGTTCCATTAAGCTTCAAGGTTTGTGTGCATGCTAGGGAAGTAAGTGCTTGAGAATGAAGTATGCTTTGAGCTTGTGTATGCATTAGCTTAGCTTTCTTCTTGTATTGGATGTATGAATGAGTGGGATGATGAGTGAATGAGCTATGGCAAGATTGAGCTTGTGTTGTGTGTAAAGTCTATGTCAAGGTAGTGGTGTTCATAGCATTCTCTCCCGAAAGGGATAAGCTTCCGTGCACCGGTACGGGTTGAATCCCTAGCTCCAAAAGGGATGCAAATCCCATTGGATTGAACTACACACGGATCATGCTACTCTTGTTACAAGTGTAAAGAGTCTTCTGTCTCTCCATTGGCGCCGCTGCCGGGGAGAAGACTCAAAACTGGTTGAGAAGCTTGCATTACTACCACTTATTCTTTTTGTTTACTGCAATGCTTTCATTCATGTTTATGCTTTCCATGGTTGCTTTCATTGTTGTGTTCATGTTTTGTTCATAGACTAGAGTTAGAAAAATTAGTTTTAAAGTGCTTTTTAATTACTGTTTTGTATTAAGAGAAGCATAGGATTAGTGTAAAGTTAGTGGAGCATAGATTAGTGAAAGAATAGACATTAGTTAGTACTTAGAAGAGGAGGAGGAAGAAAAGGCCGCAAGAAGGCGGAGGTGGCCGGAGGCGAAGGAGAGGAGCCAAGTAAGCAAGGTCGGTGGTTGCAGACAGCGAAGGTGTGGTGAAAGCAAACAAGGAGGAAGAGAAGGCTACAACCGCCAAGGTGCCCAGGACCAGCCTCCACGCCAGGGCTCACCCCATCGCCACCAAGGCAGCAGCCGAGGGCCCATGTCCTGAGGCAACAATCACATTAGCGAACTGTTTCAAGATCTTAGCCTCGAAGGTGAAGGTGAAGGAGAGGGGCCGGCAGCTGTGGAGGCGCGTGTGGCATCAGAAGGAGAGGTGCTGGCCGAGCTTCAGCTCTGCAGGCGAAGCGAAGGGCCAGGAGGAGAAGCGAAGGCGGCTACTACTGGCTGCAGAAGAGAAGAAGAGGCGGAGGTGCGACGTAGGCGGAGGCCGAGCTTCAAAGGCGAAGGGCCAGGAGGTGAGGTGGCCGACAGCTGTGGAGGCACCTGGCCGCTGAAGGAAGCAGAGGAGGCGAAGAGAGGCTTCAGCAGAGAAAGAGGAAGCGGAGGTGAGGCCGGTGGCGTCAGCTCACCCGCGGAAGAGAAGGCGAAGGAGTAGGCGCAGCAAAGAGAGAAGAAGAAGGTGAGGAGGCGAACGCAGCAGAGAGAGCTCACCTGCAAGCAGAGGAGGAAGAGAAGGCGACCGGATAAGGAGACGTGGCCGCAGAGAGGAGAGCGGACGTGAACGGCGCAAAAAACGGAAACGATAAGGGCCAACGCAGAAAGGTTAGTATTTTATTTTTTATTTTTATTTATTTTTTGTTAATCTTTAATTGTTCATGTTTTTATATTTTTTGCATTATTTTTTTTAAAAAATAATAAAATAATAAAAAATAAATAAAAAATATAAATAAATAAAAAAAATTAAAAAAAATCTGTAAATTATGTGTTTTATTTTGAGTCCACATTTTTTGCATATTTTGCATTTTTTAAAATTTTTTTGTAAATTTTTTTACATAATTAGTATTTTTGTGTAATTAGTAAAAAAATAAAAAATAAAAAAATAAAATAAAATAAAATATGTATTTACACACATATTCATTTTAGTTGCATTTAGTGGTTAGGTAGGGTTATATATACATACATATATATATATATATATATATATATATATATAATAAAAAAATAAAAAAAAATAAAAAACTGGACACTGCAACGTGCTAAAAATAGCGTATGCATCTACGCTCGGGAACAATACTAGGGGGACGTAACACTAGTGCACCATCTAGGGTAACAACTCAAGGGAGCGGCACTCAATCGGTTGTTGGCAACTTGGAGAGCATTCTCGAGACATCTTCGGAGTCTCAAACAGAGAGCCTCTCAAGAACCGAGAGTGATATTTCAATGGACGTAAACGAGTCATTTAGCATGAATAGACCATCCACATCCATTGGTATGGCAGATTCTGCTAATCCATTTGAAATCCCAGATGGGGAGTTGATTGACAACATGAGACTCCATTTCTTGTATACAAACGCGCATGGTGGTGAGATCTACAAAGATCCAATGAGCAAGTTTGTTGTTAAAATTGCAGACATTCATTCTACGTTTGAACCAACACCATGGGTAAACTACCAAGACGATATGTACATGGGTAGAAATGGAGTACGCTACGAGGTCACCAAAAATCTTGAACAAGTGGATGCTTTGGGTGTACTTCAACCTAGCGCACAAGTAAAGCAGAAAAAGGAGCTTCCATCGGACCCAAATGTGCCAGGAACATCGCGCAGACTTGGTATGCCCATTTCTTTACTTGAAGAATTGTTTTCTGATAGGAATTGGGAGGATAGAGAAAGAACGGGAAAAGAAAAAGAGACCAAGAAAAACCCATGGGACATAGTAAAAGAAATTCCAGTAGTTAAAATCTATCAAGACGACCCAATTAAAGAGGTGTATAAGGATGTGGTAGAAACCTACTATGCAACCACTAAGCATCCGAGCTTAGAGCTTCCAGTCACGCATACAATAACTGTAGAGCATCTAGAAGGTTTCACTAAGCGTGTTCATGATAGATGGGGGAACGACTTTAGAACCCTTGAATGGCCAGAGGTTAGGGAAATGACATGGAAAGGAAGGCCCCTTTTTACTGAGGTGTCTACCTTAGACACGGCACGTCCAGACGAATCTGCCTTTCGAAGAGAAACACTAGCACCACCATGGGCTAGAACCCCAAGTGTGGCTCGACCAGCACCTTCCATGCGAACAACTGTTAAAGGACCAGTCTTTCCAATGATTGATCCTACGAGGAGACCCGGGGCTATTAGAGAATTTAGGGGAGAAGAAAGACCACGAGCAAGTGGATATGTACCTCCAAGAGAACCCCATAGACCAAGTGAACTGACATTTGAAGAGCCTAGAGTTAGAGGTCGAGACTCATATAGGAGACATGACGATGAATATTCTAGAAAAGTGAGGCCATCTGCACTGCAAAAGCTTGTCAAGAAGTATGACGGATCCGGTGACCCATATGATCATATAGCAGCTTTTAAGCAAGCTATACATGCGGAGCAAGTCACGGATATGCATACGCAAATCAAAGGATTTGGCTTGATGCTAGAGAGTAAGTCTTTATCATGGTTTCAGACTTTAGAGCCTGAGGCAAAGAGATCTTTCGATGGGTTGGAAAAGAGCTTTATAGCTGCGTTTTCAAAAATGGGAATTAAGCACAATGCGGTAGCTCAAATTTACGCTTTTAAGCAAAAAGATCAAGAATCTGTGCGAGATTGTGTAAATAGCCTAAAGCAATACATCAATCGATGCCCTGACGCAATGAGAAGCCAAGCCAAGGGAGATTAATTTCTATCTTCCTGGAAGGCTTACGAAACAAGACACTTCACACTCATTTATATGCAAAGAAGCATGTCATCTTCAATGAGTGTTGCATGGATGCCATGGATTACGATGACAACTTTGACATGACTGGCATGGGAAAGCAAGATAGCCATCCGGACGATAAACATAGCTCTGGGAAGGGCTCTGACTCTAGTGTGCCATTAGTTAATCCAGATCAGATTGCCGAGATAGTATTGAAAAAGATGGGACAATACTACAGACCTTCCTACCGACCCCAACCATCATACATGCATATTGTACCTACAGGCCCCTACGTCTATGGGAGGATGTGGAGGTAGCCATAAAACTGAGCAGTGCCTAACCTTCTCACCATTGGTTGGCAATCAACCAACAAAGAAGTGGTGCCAGCTTTGTAAATGGAACTACACACATGTGACTTCGGACTGCAATCACATTGCAAGGATACAAAAGGGAACAAGCAGCCAACTCTGCACCTAGACAGCAAGTTGTGAACCATGAGAGAACCTTAGTTGCTCAAGAGCAAGCACGGCTGGTGCTAGGAGCTCAACCTCCTCCACTTGGCACAGCTTCCTTTAGATATGTGGAATATGAGAATCCTGAATTAGGAATGGAGATGGTTAGCTCTCAACCATACTACATCGAAATGGAGCATCCTCTTGTCGAACCCTACTTTGAGAACCCAACCGAACCAAGCCTAGTTCATGACTTTAATGGAGACCCAAGCTCTTTGATGCTTATAGGATCTCAGCCAACCAGGACTCAAGGTTATCCAGGACCATATCCTACAAAGAGACTATACCCCACGCAACAAATAGGACCATGCTACGAATGTGGTGGACCACATTGGGCAGGAGAATGTCCAAACAAGAAACGACCCCTCTTAGCTAACATAGGCACAACATCTACGTTTCCACCTATAGAGAGGTTTTGCCAAGGGTGTAGCATTGACCATCTACCAAAGGATTGCTTGTTGAAGCCTGCAGATCCAGCAGCGCAAAAAGCTAAAGCGTCCCTCAACTTTGTTGAAGTGATTCCATCACCCACGACATGTGAGGAGGAGAACGAACTAGTGTTGCTAAGAGTAGTGACTAGAGCCCAAGCGCAAAAGAATGTCAAAGAGGTTGTTGAGAAACCCTCTGAGATTAAGGTTCTATCCAAGATGGAAAAGAGAGAAAGAAATCAACTCGACGTAAACCACGCAGCAAGGGGAGTAAGAAGTCGAAGGAGCAGAAGAGCTCTGATGGAGGAAATTCTATCCCAAAAGAGCTAGAAGGAATGTTGAAAACAAAACAAATAGGAGAAAACACTCAAAATGAGCAAAAGGAAAAAGCATCCGAGTCTGAGGAAAGCGCAGGAGGATCAGTCCTTGTGGACAAGGTGTACGAGCCTTTAGATGCAGCGCTTCAAGCGTATAATAGTAGGATCACAGCTCTGACTGAGTTGCCTAAGAAGCTGCAAGAATATCCCAACCCTCGTGAAGAGACAATCAACTTGGCTATCCATAAGCAGTTGATTAGGGATACTCAGACTCTAATAGATGGCCCACCACCTATGTACGCAAGAGGACCTGCTTCTCTGAAGCCTAACTTAGAGACGATACCAAAAGCCACGCCAAGCATGGAAAAGGGAAGTGAAGTTGTATCTCTACATTTTCCAAAAAGGCCTGAAGGAGACGATTTACCTCATACCAATGCAGACGAGTCAAAACCATTGACTACTGCGGATTTTGGAGATGAAATTCTTGAAATAGAGGAAGCAGTCGCAAGGGAGATGTGGGAAGCGGTGCAAAAACAAGTTGAGGATCTAGTATCTTCTGACAAGTCACCACCGTTTTCTATAGTAGAATTCTCGAATCAAAGGGTTCAAGAATTTGATGCTTTATCTCTACCAGATGATACTCAGACTGTTGTCTCAGCTCAGAGCAACAAGCTCACATGCAAGACACTGCCCCCATATTTAGGACTGTACGAAGCACATAGCCAAATCATGTGAGTACCATCAATGACACGACAACCTCATCAGGAATGAGACATAGGGAGTTTGTAAGCTTTAATGTCGGCACCAGTTACGTGTACCATTCCACTCGCAGAGTTCTTAAAGCTTAGGCCAAGATTGTGGGGAGAAGTGGCTAGACAATTAACTGAGCAAGGATTGTGGAACCAGAACATCCAGGTTAAGGAGTTGTTGAAGGCAAAGGCTTCTGAGCTAATGCTTAAGCAAACAATTCCGGTTCCCTGTGAACAAAGTTGGCAAGCATTGTGAAGACGATGAGAGAAATACTACGCTTCCTGTGGAGATCAACAAGATTGAATCTGTAGCTATTCTAGATAGCAGAGCAGGGGTGAGTATAGCAACAAAAACTATATGGGAAATGTGGGAAAAACCTGCAATTAGAAGTACAAGGATGAGTTTGCAATTGGCAGACGGAAATCTAGAGAGTCCCATAGGATTGCTTGAGAACGTTATAGTCAAGTCATGTGGCATTGAGTACGATAGACCTGGCGGAACCAAGCAAAGAGCCACGTAACGTGTGGATTGCCACAGACTTAACCCAAGGAGAGGAAGAATTGCTAATCTCTACTCTGAGAGAGTATCGAGATATATTTGCTTGGAGTTACAAAGACCTTAAGGGGGTAGATCCAAAGATCTGCCACTAGCATACAATTCCCATGCGAGAAGATGCCAAGCCATCCAAGCAGCGTCCTTACACATATAACGATAATTTTGCCAAAAAGATCAAAGAAGAGATTGACAAGCTGTTAGCGGCTGAATTTATTTATGAGATTGAACATACAGAATGGGTTTCACCGATTGTGGTAGTACCTAAGAAGAATGGAAAACTAAAAGTATGTGCCAATCTAAAGAAAGTAAATGCTGCTACTGTCCGAGACCACTATCCACTTCCACTCACTGATCATGTATTGGAGAGGGTAGCTGGTAAGAAGGCATATAGTTTTCTTGATGGATTTTCGGGCTACAACCAGGTATCTATTGATCCCAAGGATAAACACAAAACCGCATTTGCTACAGAATGGGGAGTGTTTGCATATAGAGTCATGCCTTTTGGTTTGACTAACGCTCCAGCCACCTTTCAAAGGTTGATGAGCCATGTGTTCAAAGAATACCTGCGATTATTTCTTGAAATATTCATGGATGACTTGTGTGTGCATTCCATAAACAGAGAAGAACACATAGAGCATCTCAAAAAAATCTTTGAGAAATGCAGAGTGTATCGCATATGCCTTAACCCTAATAAATGCAAGTTTATGGTTAGGCAAGGGAAGATTCTAGGCCACATTGTGTCTAGGAATGGTATATCCACGGATGCGGAAAAGATAGCTGTTATTGTTGAGCTACCTAGACCTTACAATGCAAAAGGGATACAAGTTTTCATGGGTCATTGCGGCTACTATCGTAGATTTATCTACATGTACGCTGAAATAGCACGGCCATTGTATGCACTCCTTGTTGTATTTGAATGGACAGAGGATTGTGAAGAAGCCTTTGAAAAGCTGAAGAAAGCATTAGTGACGGCACCTATTCTCAGGTCGCCAGATTGGGATAATTTATTCCACGTACATATAGATGCTTCGGCTTTTGCAATTGGCTGTATTTTAGCTCAACCAGGCGAGAACAAAATGGACTTTCCAGTCTCATATGCTAGCCGCTAGTTGAATAGTGCTGAAAAGAATTACACCACCACGGAAAGAGAAGGCTTAGCGATCTATGCTATGAAGAAGTTTCGGCATTACCTTTTGGCCAACAAATTTACATTCTTCGTAGATCATCAAGCTTTGCTTTACCTTGTGAACAAGCCATGTGCAACCGGAAGGATTGTATGCTGGTTTGTTATTCTACTTCAATTTGAATTTGAAGTAGCGGTAAAGAAGGGAAAAATGCATCAGCAGGCTGATCATCTTTCCAGGAAAACTTCAGGAGAAGCACCCATTGGTATAGATGATGATATTCCTGACGCTACTCTATTCTTGGTTGAGACAGCACCAAGATGGGCAGTACCCATTATTCAAGTTTTAACGACAGGATTTGTTAACTCCATTAGTCCCACCAATGAAAAGATAATGACCTTAGAGCATTCTGCTCCTTATAAGCTTCTTTTTGGACGATTGTATAAATTAGGAAAAGATGGAATACTTCGTCTATGCCCTGGGGGCCCTGATCAATATGATGAGATTATCTCATATGTCCACGTGAGCTTAGGAGGCAGACATGTCTCTGGAAAGGATACGGTTAAAAGAGTTTTGTGGGAAGGATATTGGTGGCCAACACTTCATGCTGATACAGAAGAGTACGTACAAAATTGTAAAATTTGTCAACAAAGGCAACCCATTCCTCATGTGACTCTATTTTATATTTCAACAACACCCAATTGGAGTTCGTACATTGTGAAGTATTTGACGCAGGGTCATACGGACGATAAGATGCCTAGGCATAGAAAGAGAGCCATAGAGGTAGAAGCAGCGAGTTTACAGATAATTGAAGGCCAGCTGTACAAAAGGGGCAAAGATGGAAACCTACGGACTTGTGTTTGTGAGAGTGACTACCTTAGCGTATTGACTCATGCACATTTAGGAGTTGGGGGTGGACATTTCTGTGGAGAAACAACTGCCAAACTTATACTATGGTCAGGACTATGGTGGCCTACGCTTTTTCATGATGCAACAGAGTATGTCAAACGATGTGATCAATGTCAAAGAGCCAAACCTCCTACCAAGTATGAGGACATGCCATTGAGACCAATTATGGGGGTTAGAGCTTTTGCCAAATGGGGAATTGATTTTGTGGGACGACCGATTAAACCACCAGCATGCCATAAACATGCTGAGTATATCATTGTAGCCATAGATTATCTTACGAAGTGGGTAGAAGCAAAAGCCACAGTAAAAAACGATGCTAGGACCACTGCAAAGTTTTTATACGAACATGTGTTTACACGCTACGGTTTACCTATTGAGATAGTGAGTGACCAAGGTGTGCATTTTATCAATGAAGTCATTACCTTTCTTTTGGAAGACTTTATGGTCATCCATAAGAGGTCAGCACCTTATCACCCGCAAGCAAATGGTCAAGCTGAGAGCACAAACAAAACTCTTTGCACTACGCTTACAAAGATTGTTGAGGGACATAGAACAGATTGGGAACAGAAACTTCACTCAGTTCTATGGGCTTACCAAATTGCTTAATTACAAAACGTCCATAGGCATGACACCTTTCAATCTAGTTTTGGATTGGACGCTATTCTTTTGATAGAATTTATTGTACCTACACTTCGAGTTGCGAAACAACTTGAGTGGACGGATCATGAATTCTCTTCACGGATCGATGAATTGGAGAGGCTAGATGAAGACAGGCTATTGGCAGTCATTCGCATGTATGCTGAAAAACGACACCAAAAGCGTTGGCATGATACGCATGTGAAGAAAGGTCGCTTTAGGAGAGGTGATCTAGTGTTGCTTTACACATTGAAGAAACAAAAACGCAAGCTGAAAATGCGAGGACCTGGTCCATTTGTGATCAACGAGCTTAGTGCGAGTGGTACAGTAAGGTTGGAAACCTTAGATGGAGAGCCAATGACTAACTTCATCAATGGTAGCCGCTTGAAGCGCTATGAAGAACCTCTAAAACAGATGATATGCTGATAAGCATACATGCTAGTCAGACACGTAAAAAAGCTCAAGCTTTGTTACAAAGTCAAGCAAAAGAAGAAGCTAAGGCTAGAGTAGCACTAGCACGAGAGCGCCGCAAGGCAGCTATCATGGCCATCCACTTGAATGATGATGAAGACTTTGTAGATCCCTTTCATATTGATGTAAGGATCCCTTCTCAAAGAGCAATCTTTGCAGCATCTGCACTTATAGATTCGGGAGCCAACTGCAATGTTTTGTCTTATGAAGCGTGGACATCATTAGGCCAACCTTTGCTCACCAATGCATCATTAAACTTCCAGAGTTTCTCTGGTGATGAAACCCCAGCCCTAGGCAAGTGCTGTATTAATATGTCCATTCAGGATCAATCTATGCACGTGACTTTTTATGTTGCTAACAAGAGCCAAGCAGTGGTGGATGTTGTTCTAGGCAGATCATGGATTAGAACCACCAGATGCGGTATGGACTGGAACTCACGACAATACACCTTGTTGGTAAATTCTACTCACCTTACAGGATCAAGTGCTTCGGCACTCCCATCTTTTCAAAAGGTGGAGACCATCACCACTGTGATAGAGACAACCTCAAAAGAACTAATGATTTGGGTGAATAATGACAATGACAATACACAAGGATGGCATGTGCCAACATCTCTCTTATATGCACAAGGCTACGGAAGGGGGGAAGCACTTAGAATTCAAATCTGGTTACCTAAAGCAGCTCGCAAGCCAAGACCCAATGCTGCCAAGGAACATCCAAGGAATACAAAGCTAAAGAGGAGGTTCACCAAAACCAACAGTTCCACCTCCAACAAGACCACTCAACAACGGTGGATCCCAAAGAAGGTTCTGCAAGCACAAGGCTACTACGAGGGTGCTACTACCTTGTGGCTACCAAAAAAGAATGTAGGGACTACTGCATCAAAACATAATTATGTTCCTGAATCTACTCAAAAGCAGTCAATACCACCTCACTTACAGAAACCAGATCAATACTGGAAACCACGCCTTACCAAGCCTGAAAGAGTCCAGGTGGAAACACAAGCTGATGCGTCAATCGGACATCATTAGAAGGTCTCGAATAGGAAGGGATACTCCAAACTGACATGGGAAGAAAAAGGCAAGTGGGTACCTTTACTCACTTCTATCTTAGAGGCAAAACATCAGAAGGAGGATATTGCAACCAAATCAAGTTCAGAGTCTATGCCTCTCAAAACACAAGCAATGTCAAAGTTTGTCTTACAAAGCCGACAACTTCCAATCAGGCTCCTACATAAGTAGACTCCCTGACTATCAAGGAAAGAGCGTTCTTCCTACAACTCCAACTATTTGGAATGTTGTCGGTATTCTACTCTTTTCCTAATCAAATTACATTACCAGCCATAAGTCTACAGGCATAGGTGTTAGAGTTGGGCACTCTGAAGACCCAAGAAAATTTTGAAAAACCAATGGGATGGCAAGAACACAGCTGCCATATGGTTGCCAAGCTCAGAAGTGTTCAAACATATCCATTCACACCTCCTCCTAATTGTCCCAATGCATTTCCTGTGCCTATCGCTAAAATCTCACCTCCGACTAAACTACAATCTCTTGCACGTACTCTGAAATGGGTACCAAAAAGAGTCCAACAAAAAGGAACCTGTGCCATACGTCAACACCCCAAAAACAATTTGCATAATGTTACATCCAAAAGCAAACTCATTTTTGAAAGAGCTATCATGCTAGAAAAGCTACTTTTTGGCAATTCATCTATCAAATCTATTAGCTCTATTTCCGTCATGTCTGTACATACTAGCATTCTTCGTTCAACTTGCATTAAATAAAAAAAAATCTGAACACTTCCTTATGTGTTGTGTAGAATAACCAAATGGAGACTTGGCTGGACACATGCAATCCATCTTTGGACCTAGATAGCACTCACCCTGACCATCAAGGGGGCTACAGCATTGCACCTTTTCAGACGCACTCCCGATATTTTTATGCCCCAGTGGGTGAGGATTGTTGTGGAAGACAATTTGTGGAGTTATACTACCAGCAACATCATCCGTTTCCACACTGCCGCGACTGTGCTCGTATGGTATTGGGGAATGCTTCCCATATATGTTGGCAGTGTCACACATATTTCCGTCGCTATGGCACTGGTATGATGCAACAGATCATGGGGGTCACACCTCAACGACATAATCTCTGGACAATTATGATGCCACAACGTGGACCCAACCAACAAAGACTCCCGGAAGAGGAAAGAGCTCAAACATGGCGCGAGGACACCCTTTGTTTGCTAACCCCTCCCATTTTGCAGGTTCTTCTTCCCCATGAATCTACATGTCAATTTTGGCTCAATGTGAGTGAGTCTTTAGAACGGTTTCAAAACCATAGGTGCCTCTATAGCCTTCCTACTGTGCCCATACCATATGTTAGTGAAGATGCACTTCTTCCCTTGCCATCTTCTCCATGGGTAGGATTACGTTCTAGGTTATCTTTACATCCTGAAGCTATTGATGTCCACCCACCTGAGAATGCAGACATACATCCACCCCCAGTGCAAGACTAGCACTTGTACTCTCTTAATAAGAACTAGAAGCCAGGGCACTTTTTCCCATTGGGTTTTTCCCCTCGGCCAAATCCGGTGTTTAGCACCAATGTTTCTTATTTTTTGTCTTTTTAATTTTCTTTCTCTTTAGTTTGTTTTGTCGGAATAAAACAGATACAAAAACCAAACTACATCTTCCGCTTCGGTACCGCAACTGACAGTCATACAATCAAGTGCAAACAATTCTCCACCAACCAGCGCTTTAACCGAAACAGGTATACACTGGAGATTCTACTCTTCCTTGGCATCTACGTGCTCGAGGACGTGCGCAAAATAGGAAGGGGGGAATGTCGCATGACGAGTGGTCAATGCAAGGATGCAACACAAAGATGGAAGCAGGAAAACAAGAGACTTGACATTCTTATTTAGGGCTCTTGTAGAGAGTTCCAAGTTGTGGGTGAGTGTGGGAGTGGGCTTGAGAATAATCCCACATGGAAAGTTTTAGGAGTTTTAGTATAAATAGTGGCTCATTTGAGAGCTTATGCACACATTGGGCTAAACTCATGCTTGAGCTCTCTTGAGACTAGCTTTCCCTCTTTTTCATAGAGGTGCAAGCTCTTCTCTCTCCCTATCTACACTATTGTATGAGCAATGCTCTTCTAATTCAATGCAATGAGATGATGTTTTTCTCTCTTCTCATCTCTATTCTCTAGTGTGCATGCTTCTTTGTTGATGCTAGTGGATTCTCTATTAGGCTTTGTGTGGTAGAGGATTCAAGCTTAAGCTTCTCTATAGCTTGTAGCTTATCCATGGGCAAGGCATTGCTTGAGTAGTGAATGAGAATGCATGTTTATTTCAAGTTCCATTAAGCTTCAAGGTTTGTGTGCATGCTAGGGAAGTAAGTGCTTGAGAATGAAGTATGCTTTGAGCTTGTGTATGCATTAGCTTAGCTTTCTTCTTGTATTGGATGTATGAATGAGTGGGATGATGAGTGAATGAGCTATGGCAAGATTGAGCTTGTGTCGTGTGTAAAGTCTATGTCAAGGTAGTGGTGTTCATAGCATTCTCTCCCGAAAGGGATAAGCTTCCGTGCACCGGTACGGGTTGAATCCCTAGCTCCGAAAAGGATGCAAATCCCATTGGATTGAGCTACACACGGATCATGCTACTCTTGTTACAAGTGTAGAGAGTCTCCTGTCTCTCCATTTCTTAATGTAGACATGGATAATCAAAAACCAGCAAATTCTCATTAGGCCAATGCCTCAATTTATAGAGTTTACATCCAAGCATCTAATCCCACTGATCTCTCCTTGATTCACTCCAACTCTTTTGCTTGATTCTCTCCACCTCTTTTGCTTGATTCTCTCCACCTCTCCCAGAATATCTCCACACCTCCTAAATATCCTCATGCTACCCTTTATTCTCTCCCAGTAGATTCTTCTCACCTTTTCATAGGTTCTCTCACATTTACACATTCTCTTTTACAGCCTCTAGCCAAGGGCTTGTTCCTGCACACACCCTATTCACTTGTATATTTCAACACCTCCCCTCAAGTGAATACTCCTAGCACACCTAGACCCTATACTAATGGAAGACAAGTAAAGCCTTTTATTGAAAAAAAAACCAGCAATGACAATCTCACACGTGAGCATGCAAGTGAAAGGCCGATTAGAGTTTTAAAGAGTGCTAAAAGAAGTGAGTAAAGACTAGTCAAAGTGAGACTAAGTGGTAGATAGTGCTATGCAAATACAAGTGTGCTTGTACTATGCCATGCTTCCATGATTGGGGGAGTACTCCTGTATGCCAAGCCTCATTAATCAAGTTTCCCTCTTACTTGATAGTCCGTGACTAGTGTCTCAAGTCCCTAAACTCATAGTCCTTGACACACTCTCTCTCTATGTGTCAAAGGCTACTACAAGTGCCCGTGACCTTGACTAAAGTGCTCACACATATATCTACCCACATGGCCTACATCATCAGTGGCTCAGAGGTGGTTTTACTTTGTTGGGGTAGGTTACATTGGGTTGTGGGGTTTCTCTCTCTCTCTCTCTCTCTCTCTCCCTCTCTCTCTCTCTCTCTCTCTCTCTCTCTCTCAGAAAAGATGATCCGACTCCACTTCCTTAGGAGCCTCCATGAAGTTTGCCGATGTCGTTCCTTCTCCACTGGGTTTATTGTAGCAGTCTCTTGCCATGTGTCCTGGCTTTCCACAGTTGTGGCAAGTGAAGGTCCTTCCTCCTTCTCTGCCTCTTCCTTGTCCTTGTCCTTGAGAGAATCCTCCTCGGGTGAAGAATGCTTTTTCTTCTCCTGCTGTTGAGTCTAGCCATTTCTTCTCTTTGCCTCTGCTCTCTTGCTCTAGTGAAGGTCCTTCCTCTTTCTTTGCCTCTTCCTTGTCCTTGTCCTCGAGAGAATCCTCCTTGGGTGAAGAATGCTTTTTCTTCTCCTGCTGTTGAGTCTAGCCATTTCTTCTCTTTGCCTCTGCTCTCTTGCTCTAGTAGAGCTCCTTCTATCTCGTGTAGCTTCAATTCAGGTACATTCTTTAGTGTTGCTATAATATTTTCATATTCACCTTTGTCCACACTCTTCAGAAGCACTGCTAGTGCCTCATTAAAAGATCCCTGTCCCCTCTGCGCAACGGATTCGGGGGGTACTAGCAGCGGAAGTAGCACTCCTTGTGCGATGCAGGGTCCTCTCACTCGGGGCCTCGCCCACCACACGGATATCTAGACATAGGAGACTAATCCCTCGGTTTTTCCGAACCCGAAAAAACTTCCCTTGCCCGGAAAGCACAGGCGATTCCTCCAGGATATTTTACTCTAAAGTAGTCAAGGTCATTACTGACCAAACTGATCCGACCCAACCTAAAGTCACTTGGTCAGATCAAGGAAGAAACTTGCACTTGGATCATAGAGATCAACGCTTTTTTCCCCATCGAGAGGCACAGCCGTTGATTCCTTTTTCCATAGAATAATTACTATCTGGGATTTACTTCATCTAGCGTACTACAACAGAAATTGAGTCTCATTTTACGGATCCATCAGTCCAGCCTAACCCCATCCAGTCCCATGGGTTAGCCAACCATTGTAGTGATGGAATCCAATTAAGAATTTGGTTAGGTTTTGTCCTGGGTACCAAGGAAAAGAGGCCCCCTAGTTGGATGTTCATGCAAACTTAAAGCTAGTCACACCACTTACACACTTGATATGAAATTGCTTTCTTCACAGATTCAGCTATCTTTAAAACAATCATTTAATGAAGCCATAGTATCACTGATCACAATCCTCCAAAATATCCAGTTGAATCTTAATTTCCAATCATTCCTTCATTGGAGTATCTATGGCATCATTGGCAACTAGAATGCTCACCACCTGTCCACTCATCAGGGGCCTTTTCGATAGTTCCTAGCTCATAGTACCCGGCAATATAATCACTTATAAAAAAAAATTCAAGATGGAATCTCCGTTGAAGATCAGCAAGATCAACCAACAGATCCATATAAAAGAGCCATGGACTCATCCGTTGAGGACCAGTAAGGTCAATCAACCAGATCCATGCCCGGTTTCAGAAAACAACTTACTTCTTGTTCTAATATCTTCCACGACGCACGTGTGGGTATCTTCGGTGACCCAGAGCCCGAGCACCGTATGGTCAGCACCCTCTAGGATCCTTCGCAGGTCACCTAGCGCTTCACTCATAGGCCGCTTTCTTGGTCCCTCATCCACCGTATTGGAAGCTTACTATTTAAATCGAACCGAGGCTGGTCAAGACCTCGGCCGACCTTGCTACACGAGACGTCCTCTGTTGACTCTCCCGTCAACTGTTGCAACTTTATCACTTAGGTCTCCACGACCTTATTCACAAGACGGTCAAAATGCTTCCCCAGCATTCTTGACATAAAACAGTCATTTACAAACAGGTCACAAATACAGTTTCTATAATGAACTCTCGTCTTTCCACATTGTTCCACATCAATCCATATTACTTAATCCACATCCAATTCATATATGTACCCATTCTCATCTAATCACATCATTTTCCATCTCATCACATTAGATTCATTCACATCACATATCATCCATTCACATCCCATATCATTCATTCACATTTTGATTCACATGACATCACATCTCATTCATTCTCATCTCGATTCACATCACATTACATCTCATCCATTCACTCGCATCGACATCTTATCCTTTCATATACATATCTTCATTCATTCTTCGACATTCACATCCACATTTATACTTCCACATACACATCCATATCCACTCTTCCATGTACACATTCACATCCACATCCATTCTTCACATACACATCCGCATTCATACATCCACATACACATCCACATCTATACATCCATATCCATTCTTCCACATACACATCCACATTCATTCTTCCACATACTCATCCACATTCATACATCCACATCCATACCACATCCATACATCCACATCCACATCCACATCCACATCCATACATCTACATCCATATCCACATACACATACACATCCACATCCATACATCCACATCCATATCCACATCCATACATCTACATCCATACATCCACATCCATATCCACATCCATATATCCACATCCACATCCTCATCCATACATCCACATCCATATCCACATCCATACATCCACATCCATACATCCACATCCATTCTTCCACGTACACATCCACATCCACATCCATACATCCACATCCATATCCGCATACACATCCACATCCATACATCCACATCCATATCCACATCCATACATCCATAGCCATATCCACATACACATCCACATCCATATCCATACATATCCACATCCATATCCATATCCATATCCATACATATACATCCATATCCACATAAACATCCACATCCATACATCCACATCCATATCCATACATATACATCCATATCCACATACACATCCACATCCATACATCCACATCCATACATCTACATCCATATCCACATACACATCCACATCCATACATCCACATCCATATTCACATGCATACATCTACATCTACATCCATATCCACATACACATCCACATCCATATCCACATCCATACATCTATATCCATATCCACATCCATACATCTACATCCATATCCACATACACATCTTATCGCATCCCATTTACATATTATCACATCCCATACACATGCTATTCCCATTTAATAGCTTTTTCTAGATTGATACTGATAATAAGACTTTTTTTAAAATTTTGCCAATTGCTTGGCCTAATTAAAGATTCTTTTTCTGATAACTATTTCCATATTCCTTCTCAATTGCTCAATTGAATTATATTCAATATTCTTCTTTTGAATAAAAGAACTCATGGGATTTGTAGAAATCAATTCTACCCATATTTTCACTTTTGGTAAATAATCATAAATCGAATTATACTAAAAATTCATCTTCTTCCCATTTAATTTCTTGGATCCCAATTACCATGGAAATTCCTCTTTTTGAATTTAATTATTTACATTCCAATGTCATGGGAATTCCTCTTTTTCCATCAATTATTTCTCATAAAATAAATTTATCTAAATTAAAATATCCATTATTTCGATATGCTAGAAATTTCTCTTGGCCCTTCTAGTGGGGCTCATTGATGTGGTGCTTGGATGTGATTGGTTGCACAGTTTGGGTAGGTTTTCAATGGATTTGAAGCACATGAAAATGTGGTTTATGCATGAAGTCAAATAGCTATGTTTGGATGGAATTTGCAGCCATGCATTAACCTTGGTGTCTATGAAGCAAATGAAGAGAGAGTTGAAGAGTTTATGCCTTGTTTACATGCTACAACTCACTCGTCAAGAAGAGGACAATGGGCTGCAAATACATGATGAAGGGATGGATGCCTTATTGCAAGAGTACAAAAGATGTGTTTGAGGCACCAAAATGCTTGCCACCTACTAGAGAAGTTGACCATGCCATAGAGCTTGAGAAGGATGCAAAACCAGTCAATAAGCCTCCTTATATTTATCTTTTGCTATGCTTAATTTAGCTCTCTTCTCTAGTTGTGAGAGTATAATGGTTCTTATTTATAAGTAGAGAGAGCTTTCATAGTGAGCTTAGGTAATTGCAAGGTGTTAAGAGTTCTAGTATAAGTTCTAATCCCATCTCAAGAGGGATTTTGGATCCACTCCCTTAACTGGTGAACCTAACAAATAACTTAAACCTTCAAGGCCAATTCCTACATGGTAGCATTCTCTTGATTTTGTTTTTTCTATTCTTTTTGCTTACTTTATCAATTTTTATTGAGATTTATTATTTTGATAAAGAAATTCTATCTATTGAAGCCCTATTATGTTCATGCTAATTTTCCTTCAACTCTCTTTTCTCACATCAAAAGAAAAAACAATTCCCCCATTTCCCCCATCATCTTCTTTGTCCATTTCCATCCGACACGTAACCCAATAATGTCAAGAAAAAGCCTATTATTGCCAGTAATACAAAAAAACACATTATTCTATAGTAATGCCACAAAACATGTTGTCTGGTCATTAAGACACACATAAGTGATCACCAACATAAAAAAAACATGGGACTATGTAATAAAAGAGCCAACACACATAATTCTTTTTTTTCATCTTCATTTTCTTCATCCTTGACCTGCTTTCCCAAGGGTTTCTACTGCCTTCATGTCCATTTATGAGATTTAATATACAGAATGAGCATCCCCATTGTGATAGTGCTCAAGATGAATGGGAAAATCAAAGTTTATGTTAACTGTAAAAAGGTTAATGCAGCCACTATAAAGATCACACTATCCTTTGACGTCCATAAAATAAGTGCTTTAGGAGTAGGTTGCAAAGAAGCCTAATGCTCCCTAAAAAGATCACACTATCCTTTGATGTTCATAGAACACGTGCTTTAGCGAGCAATGGGCAAAGAAGCCTAAAGCTTCCTAGATGAATTTTTGGGCTATAACCAAGTGGAGAGAGACTCGAAGGATTGACCCTAGATGGAATACAAGGTTATGTCTTTTGGTCTATCTAATTCCCTTGGGACTTTTTAGAGACTCGTGTCTTCATGGACTATCTTCAAAAATTCATTGAAGTCTTCATGGACTCATTCATGTCTTCATGGATGACCTTTATGTTAATTCGAAATCAAAATCACAAGAAAAATTTTAGAGAGATCAAATCTCTCTAAACTCTCTAAAGTACTAATTTTGGGTTCGACATGGAGTGATTCTGGGACACAGAGTCTCAAAGCATGGTATATCCACTAATTATAGCAATGTTAGACTTATCCTTGAGTTGCCACCACCAACAAACTTCAAAGGTTTCCATAGCTTCATGGGACATGTTCGCTATTATAGATGATTCATCATCTTATAGTACGTCGACATAGCAAGACCCCTTTACCATCTACTCGTTGTTTTTAAGTGGACCAAGGAGTGCAAAAGAGCTTATGAGACTCTCAAGAAAACTTTGGCAAGTACGTCGACTCTACAAGCCCCCAATTGGGACATAACCTAAGTTCATATACACATTGATACCTCTGCCTTTGCAATTGGTTGTGTGCTAGCCTCACCAAGGAAAGCATAACATGGATTTTCATGTTAGCTTTGCTAGCCCTAATTGAATGATGTAGAGAAAAAATACACCATGTGAGAAGGGAAGAACTTTCCACATGGTTTATACACAGTAAAGAAGTATGACCATTTTTTTATTGACCATCAAGCCCTTATATATCTTTTCAACAAGCCTTGTCCTACGAGAAGGATCACTAAAGTTTGACTTCGATGGGGAAGGGCTTACGCATAATGGAAACTACTAGAAGGAGTAGATAATAATTTACTTGACACTATGATGTTCAAACTCTTTGTTTTTCCAAATGCACACATTAGAGGAAATATTTCATGATCTAACCAATGGGTTCTAACCAACAGGCTGTCCCAAGAAAGACCTTAATGGAGAACTAATAGAAGGAGTAGATGATGATGTACTTGACACTCTAATGTTCAAACTCTTTGTTTTTCCAAATGCACACATTAGAGGAAATATTTCATGATCTAACCAATGGGTTCTAACCAATAGGTTGCCCGAAGAAAGACATCTTAATAGAGAGACCAAGCAAGATGCTGTATCAAAAAAAGATACCCCTTAATTGATCATAGCCGAGTAATTGTACAAATTAAGCCAGGATGGGATCATGAGACAATGCCACATGAGTTTAAATATATCGAGATCCTAGAACAAGCCCACTCTTGTGTAGCTAGAGGATATTTTACTAGACACCACGACAAAGAAAGTTATGGCATGTAGTATTTGGTGATGTGGCCGAGTTTGTAACAAATGTCAATGGTTCCATCACACATGACAAGGATAGGATGCCTCTATACAACATTATTTCTCTATAACCTTTGGAGAAATGGGGCATCAATTTTGTTGGACCAATTAGTCCGGTGGCAAGAAGTACAAAAGCTCGCTATCATGGACTTAACAAATGAGTCGAGGCTCATATGACCAAGAAGATTAATGCAAGATCTACATCCAAATTCCTATACAAAAAACGTAATCCCTAGATTTGGGTGCGCACTCAAACTAGCTAGCAACAAAGGAATGGTCTTCATCAATGAATTTGTGAGTTTCCTCCTAAAAGAGTTTATGGTTATACAAATCACACTACTCTCCTCAAGAAAATGGCCAAGTGTTATGGCTCATCCTAACCCTCCTTGTTGAAACAAGAGATTACATGGTGAACCGCAACTGTCATGAGGATCTTTCCAATGGCTGAGCTCGTAACCCTTGAGGTCTCCATGCTCTATAACTCCTTAAGAAAGCAATTCCACCACGTCTCCCTGTGAGCGTTGTCACACCGCCGCGTGCACTATGGGTCCTCGTCCCTCCTCTCACCTCACTTCACTCACACAAACTCACTAGCATACATTAGGGAGAGAGATTAGCATATAAATGCCTATATTGTATGTAAGTGACACTACTCTTTTCAAGTAATCTCTACAACTTGCTATTTTAAGTTCATATAATCTAGATTGTGGAAAGGGTACCTTTGACATAGGTGACAAGGCTAAAGGGGAGCATGGCTTGAATCCATTCATCTGCGAGTGCCTTGGAAAAGGTAATAGATGGAGAATTAGGTACATGGAGGTGAAGACTTGGCCCCAATCCTTGCCATTGAATCATAAACTTTGGTAAGGAGGCAAGAAGGCTTGGCCACGAGATTGGCAAGTACCGCGTCATTGACATCCATCATTAGTATTGGCATAGTTTCAATTTGGCAATGAATTGGCATGGCAATGCAATGGTATTTAAATAGTTTTTCATGTTGAGATTTTGATGCAAAAACAAAAGAAACTATGGCAAAATTTCCTCAAAACTCCATGGCTACACTTGATGGGCAAGGTGTAATGAATTGTTGAGTAGTGGATTAATGCCTTCTTGATTAATGAAAGCTTATGCACAAGTGCCATGGACAATGGACGCCTTGAGTTCATTGAATTGGGGTTTTTAACAATTTTGACTAGGTTTTGCAAGACCATAAAACCCTAACTCAATCAAAATGGGTTTGGGCTATTTTATGAGTGTTTGCATAGCCTTTTAGTTCTCTCTAAGGGACTACGTCTAGAGCTATCAAGCTCCCTATTCTAGTACCGTTTGCTATCCCAACCGGTAAGGTCAACCGTAATAAAGCAGAAACCCTAATTCAGTCATAGGCTATTTGGTATCTTGTGCAAGTGTTTACATATTCCGAGAGTAATCCCTTAGAGCTTCGAGAAGAGCCATTGGGAATGCTACAAAGTTGCACACCCTATAAGTTGTCCTTTTATCAGTGACTCCTCGATGTCACCACTAAATATGATTCTCTTCTCAATAACCCATACCTCACCAAGGATGGGAGCCTCTTGATAACCCAACCCCTTCAAACAAATCCACCGTGGTGGAGACTACCTTCACCAATCCTACTTTTGGAAGCCTCGACAACCCATACCTTGCCAACAATAATGGAAGTCCCTCGCCAACAACGATGGGAGCCCCTCGACCACTCAACCCTTCAAATGAAGTCACAATGGACTATCACCAATACTCCTTTTGGAAGCCTCGCCTATTCTACCATAGGCCTCACATTGGCACTAACCAAGATCCACCACAAAGGATACTACGGGTGAGTACAATGGTTGCAAAAGGCTAGAGTCTCATCCCCTTCAGCAACATGCTTAAGACATCCTTTTGGAATTCCTTCACATGTTTCCACCAAACCACATACTTTTTAAAGTTACAGTACCACTTTTGTCCCACGTCTCTAACTACTCTCCTTATTGTACCTCAATGATCCAGAGGGACAGAATTAGGGAGGGGGGTATGTTAACCACATTTGGAAACATTACTATTGATTTGCAATCGTCATTCTGAGTCTCCTACAATATGTGTATTACGTCGGCTAAGATGGAATTTGTATATACATAGCCTAGGTATAAGCTTAACTAGCTTTTGGGCCCCCATGACTAGCGGTGCACTTGTAAATATGAAGCTTATATATAAGACATTTTCAATAATGAGAAAAGGGGCTATCTCCCACCATTGAGAAAAGGGGCTATCTCCCACCATTGATCATAATTGAGCTTGAGTGTTTTGGCTTGGAGCTCTTGTATTTGATAGCTTGCATGGTTTGTTGATGCATGCTTGTGGATGGTTTACATTAGGATTTTCTTGTGTATCTGCTCTCTCTGCTCCTCCCTCTTAGTTAGATCTCTCTCTCACCCTCTTGGGAACATCAATGGCATTGAGTAGAGGTTGAGTTTTTTCCATAGCTCTCTCCACCTTACTCACTACCCGTTCGCAAGGACTTCGTTGTGGTGGCGATGTTAAGGACCCTAGCCTCTCCACAAGAGAGGGTTGTCTTCTCCAAGGTGGTTAAGACCCTTGCACTTCCCCATCCCTCTTAGTGCCCTCTCCTTTGCTGCTCATGAGAGAGAGAGAGTTGTTTTACGTCGACTTAGAGGGTTATATGGCCTATCGACGGAGAGACTTGAACCCAGGTGGGTTCATGTCATCTCAAGTGCAATTCCACTAGCCATTCTACCACACTTGGATGATAGAGAGAAGCATGGACTTTGGCACTAGAAACGAGTTTCTTCTTAAAGAGGTGTAGGCCGAGGGGCAAGGGTCCTATAAAAAGGACTTTTTACCATGCACCGTTGATCAGTTACCCATTCTCTCCTGTCTGCCGAAATCCTGTTATCGTCTGCGTGTGTGGTACCTGTGACCGAAAACCCTATTTTTTCTTGAAGATGTCGGCCCCGGGAGGAGGAGCAGTTGGCCCGCGCGGCAGTGTGGGGCCACGAAGGCGGCGAGTGGGAGGAAGCGGAGGAGGGGGAGGGGCGGCCTTTGGCGGAGGGGGCAGCGGCAGCAACATGCTGCGGTTCTATACAGACGATGCCCCGGGCCTCAAGATCACCCCGACCGTCGTCCTGGTCATGAGCGTCTGCTTCATTGGCTTCGTCACTGCCCTCCATGTTATCGGCAAGCTCTACAGCTTCCGATCTGCGTAACCCCACATCGTGCAGGTTAGCCTAGTTCTTCATTTTTTGATTCTTGCTACGCACATCGTGCAGGTTAGCCTGGTTCTTCATTTTTTGTTTCTTTTTTTTGAAATTTTCATCGCAAGACCCTGATCGGCATGTACCACATCGCGCAGATCTTATTTTTTAGTGAAGCCCAGGTCACCGTGTATCAGATCGAAGAGATCGCACTAGTCTGTACAGCAGCTTTGCGAATTTTTCTCTTTATGGAAAGCCTTACATCAGAATTTTGCCTATTTAGAAATCTGTTTTGCCGTTTAGTAGTGGCTTGAAATTTCTACATCTTGTTGCGTTTATGCTCATCTCAGATTCCTTGCAAACGATTTATATTTATTATTGATTATATCATGCAAAATGAGATTTACACAGGATATCCATGTAATTCTAGAACTAGTTCGGGTGTTATCCTTGAGTTTTGAAAGCTCTCGCATGCATCAGAAGCTCAAAGTATGATGGGCATGCATCACATGCATGTCAAATCATCCGTCGGAGTCACATGCTTGTCATGTCATGGTCATACATTACGTGTCATGTATGATGGGTATGCATGCATTGTATTTTGTTCTAGCAAGTAGGGTCATACTTCTGAAAATTTTCAACTTGTCAAGGGCACAACAGTTTTCAGGGAATAGTCATGTTTTTGTTTTGCTTGAACAATCTTTGAATATCATGTCAATTTTTTGTAGATCTTGCAAATAAGATTGTGAAGTGCTGGTTCATGTGCTCTGAACATAGATTAGAATTATTAGCTTTTTGCAGACTACTAGGGTCAAATTTGTATGGCTGAGATGGCTGGCAAAGAGATTCTAAGTGAATGGTCACATGTATATCATATATTTTAGTGAATGGCTGAGATGGCTGGCAAAGAGATTCTAAGTGAATGATCACATGTATATCATATATTTTAGTCTTCCAGAGATTTCTTGGTAGTTGCTGCACACACGAAAGAAGCCAGGCCGTAAGTTAGACAATGTGGTATTCCTGAACTAGATGTTTATCTAGCTGAGCCCTACCGAACCATTCGCCTTCCCTTTCAGGCATTCAGGATTCTCATGAAGTCAAGCCCGCTAGCTATATCTGTTTTATTCAATTTTAGTTTTATCTTGAAGTGGAACTTGAGATGGAAGCTGGTGTCTTTGGGGATAGGGGTCTTCCTTCTTCCTCTTCTTTCCCCCTATTTCCATGCAACAAATGGTCTTCAGACCATGTATGCTTATCTTGCACAGAGTAGACACTCTCTGCTGCCCTGCTGCTACCAAACCTAACGCTACACTTGCTGTGTGCTACAACTAAACTAAGAGGAAGATGGGGTCCGGAACTACTTCTGCATGGTTGGAAACGGAATGGAATCAAAAGTGGAAGGGCGTAACAGCCACGCTGTAGTTAAGATGTGTTATATTGCTACATGGTGTTGGTGGGAAAGAGCCGCTGCTGACTGCTAGTGTGGCAGTTGTCAGCTTCCACACCATACTTTGTAATCAGCCTGGTGTGCAGCAATATGGTGTATCTTGGAGTTTGTGCATGTCCTGTGAGACTCTGGCAAGACTCTCTGGGCAGTGGTGGCTTGGATGTTGAGACAAGTTGAGTGTGGTGTTCATATTCAGTAGCAGCAGAGCACAGTAAGGCATGAATTTGCCAGGCAAGCAGTCTGTTGGCTGGTTAACATGCATCTCAACATGAGGAGGTTGCTCTGCAAAGATCAATGGTTGCAGCAGCAGTAATGAGGCATGTGGGCCTCTACTGTACACGATGTGTACTTACTACCCAAGCATCCATACTTGTGCGTGTGAAGCAAATAGTGTTGTAAGACAGTCAACAAGCATGCCCAGAACACTACAGTTTAAAGCCCTCCTCTCTCTCTTCTTTGCACCTCTCTCTCAACAAATACCACAGTATATGCATTAGGATTACCCTTCCCACAGTTGGTTGTTTTCTGGTTTTCAAATGAAGGTATTGTTGTTTGCAGCCATATACAAATAAAGCACACAGGAGAGTCCCAAAAAGCATAAATTCCCACACATCATAAAGTGCATGGCAAAACTCAACCAGCTCTCTATGTGATGTAACAGTTCAATTCAAAAGCCTCCTATGCATGAAAAGCCAAGGTGTTACCCTCAAACACACGCATACCAGATTTGTTTTAGAACAAGCACATACATAGACATGACAAAAAGATCTCGCTTTACCATAGATATGCAATGATTACAAGAATCGTCTAATCATACCTAACCATAGCTTCTTTTCTGTTCACTAAAATGTCCCATACCATTGTGCCTTAGCAACCCCACAAATAAGAACCCACAAGTTCCATGCAATGGATTTTCTCCTCCCCTTTTCGAGAGTTCCCAACTAAATTCCATCAAGTTTGGCTCTGATACCAATATAAAGCTTGTAGGCTGAGAGACCCTACGATTAAGTATAAACATGGAAGAAACACACCGACACTGACATCTAGCTCACCACCCAACCACAAAGCCATTTAAACTCACCCTTGAACACGAGGCTGCAGTAGCATCCGAGACATGGCTGAACGTATTCCTATGAGGATGTTTTTGCTTGGAACTATTTTGACGTGAAGGGGATTGATCCCAGTTTCTACCAACATAAAATTAACATGAAAGAAGATGCAACCCCAATCGAGTAGAGCAAATACAGGATGAACCCAAACATTGCCAAACAGGTGAAGGAAGAGATTGACAAATTATTGAAGGTATCATCTATCTTGTGGATCGGGTAAAATGTTTATCTTGATAGTCATTGTTTCAAAAAAAGAATGGGAAGCTTAAGGTGTGTACAAACTACCGCAAGCTAAATGTGTATTGACTATCGCAAGCTGAATGCTTCCACTATATCTGACCCGTTCCCATTGCCTTTCATTGATTCCTTGCTAGATGCAATAGCGGGGCATGAAACATATTCTTTTCTGGATGGATTTAGTGGGTACAATCAAGTGCAAATGGCTTAGGAAGATAAGGAAAAGACTGCTTTGTGACAGAATGGGGGGCATTTCCTCCAATGTGATGACATTTGGGTTAAAAAATGCTCCTGCTACATTTTAGAGGATGGTTCAGAAATATTCTATGAATATTTGACCACCTTCATGAGGGTGTTTGTGGATGACTTTAGTATGTTTGGGAAGAAAGAACACATTACACACCTCACAATGTGCCTGGAAAAGTGCAGGAGGGCCAGATTGAGCCTAAATCCAACCAAGTGTGCCTTTGCTGTAACTAGTGGATCTCTCTTGGGACATGTAGTGTCTGCAGAATGGCTTGCGGTGGATCCGGCCAAGGTCGCAGTCATTGTGAAGCTACAGCTCCCCAAGAATGCCAAGGAGCTTGCAAGATTTCTGGGGCTAATCAAGTGGCACAGTAGATTCATGAGGTTCTTAGCTAATGTGGTAGTGCCCTTGTACAGCATGATGGTGAAGGATGCAGAATATGTGTTGGTCCGAATCCTGTCAACAGAGATTCCGAAATCTCAAGAAGATATTGTCAGCAACTCCCATCCTCCATCAGCCCAACTATGACATGGTGTTCCATGTGTTCGTCGATGCCTCTGACGTAGCCATTGGCAATACTCTATTGCAAGAAGCACAAGAGGGGTGGTACAGACCAGTGTACTATGCAAGCACGACGCTGTCCAGACCAGAAAAGAACTACACCATAGAAAAGGACTCACTGGGAATGATCTACTCCATCAAGAAGTTCATGTACTACTTGCTGGGTAAGATGTTTGAGTTTTACGTAGATCACAAAGCTCTCTTGTACTTAATAAACGAATTAGACCTGGTAGGGAAGTTGGCCAAATGGGTGTTCTTGTTTGTAGGAATTTGAGTTCAACATAAGGCACACCCCCAAGAACAAGCATGCAGTATGGCAGACTTCCTGTCAAGGCTGGAACAAGAGAAGAACCAAAAGGAGTGGAAGACAATTTCCCAGATGCGCAACTTTTCCTCACAGAAGGAGAAAGACCCAGTTGGTACAACGAAATGTTGCAATTCCTGTCTGACTTGTCCTTTCCAAAGTATATGTCTAGAGATTAGAGAAGAAGTTGACTCTCCGGAGCACATCATTCATGATAGTGGCTGGGCAGCTCTACAAGATGGGCATCAACCAAATTCTCAGGAGATGTGTCCCTGAGCACGAGCAACATGATGTGTTAGCAGAAACACATCAAGGTGTAAGCGATGGGCATTTTTTCGGAGAAGTCACCGGTAGGAAAGTGTTCCAGGCAGGACTACGGTGGCCAATTGCATTAAAAGATTCACACAAGTTTGCAAGGGAGTGTGACATGTGTCAGAGGCTGGGGCAACCAAACAATGCAAACAGGATGCCTCATAATCCAATCCTGCCACTCGAGCCATTCTAGAAGTGGGGTCGGAACTTCATCGGCCCATTCAAAATCAGCTGCTCAAAGGACAAGAAACAAACACAAAATGGGTAGAGGCCAAGGCCCTTAGAGAATTCAAAGCGTCATCTGTAGCAAAGTTTTTCTATGAAACTATAATGACAAGATTCAGATGTCCTATAGAGATAGTCAATGATCAAGGGACTCACTTCATCAATGAAGTGATAAGGAAACTGACGGAGCAACACATGATAATACACAAGAAGTCGACAGTCTACTACCCACAAGCTAATGGGCAAGCATAGTCCACCAATAAGATCCTCAAGGGAATCCTGATCAAGATAGTAAATGAGAACAGGAACGACTGGGACACAAAGTTGCACTTGGCATTATGGAAATTCCAGACAGCTTATAAGAATTTAATAAGACTTACACCCTTCAGTATGGTTAATGGACTAGAGTGCCCATGGAGTTCCTGACACAGAGTCTCAGGATAGCAGGGGTTGAAAGGCTCTCTTTGGAAAAATCAAAGGTGCACAGGGTCAAACAACTCGTGAAGCTTGATGAAAGGAGACTGGACAACGCCTAGACGACAAAAATTGTGCAAAAGAGAAGAAAGCTGCAAGTGGACAGAAACACAAGGTTCAAGATCTTTGAGGAAGGAGATGTTGTCCTACTGTTCACATCAAGAATAGGACACCACTCGAGAAAATTGAAAATTAGATGGACAGACCCATACATGACTGTCAAAAAACTGGGGAGAGGAACTTTTGAGCTAGCAAGTCTGGATGGTGTAAAACTCAGGAAGTTGGTAAATGGATACAGGTTGAAGCCCTATTATGGAAAGATGTCAGATGAAGGGAGAAGGTGTCCAAAGAAGGGAATCAGATTCCTGGTCCAAAAATGCTTCAAGAATTAGAGTCTGAGTCCAGCTAGGAACATGAAGAAGGACAGGATTTTGGAGTAAGTAAAAATGATAAAGAAAATAGCCCAAAATTAGACTCCCAGGTGTGAATATGATAATGATATGTATAGATACCAAGGAGCTAGGTGGCAGCAGCATGACACAGGTAGGAAAGTCAAGGTTCTCGCCACAAAAAGGGGTGCATGGATGTGAAAAGGAACTCGCCATGTCACCAACACCTAATCTTGGCCCGCCGACCATTAATAACCTTGTGAATAGTGCGCATAGCATTAATGATTAGGTAGCGAGGAGGATCTGGGGCAATCATGAGAACATGAAGCAATTATGTCACCCTCGGGGAAGGCGAAGACAATGGCCGAGTGCTTCTCCATTGAAAACCTAGTTCCCAAATCACATTTCAAAAATTCTCTGTGCGTGCTAGCTTCCCTCTTTGCTAAATTATGTTTTCCTCGCCTTCTCACACTCAGCCCCTGCATTCCCGAAGCAAGAACCATGGTGCTAGAGTTTGAGCCTCTATCCTCTATCGTATATAAGGAGGTGGACATACATGCCGAATGGTTGGAGAGGATGGGGCTAAAGGAGTTCGCTGAGCTTCCCTTGGAGGAGCTATAACAAAATTACAAGGCCGCGGAGCAGCTGGAGTAGCTACAGAAGACCAACACCATCACGCTTCCATCAGGGGGGAAAAGGTCTTCAATGCCCTATACGAGGCAGAGGTCTTCAAACTATCAGCTGAAGGAGAAGGAGAGATCAAGCTAGCCACCAATGAAGAAGACCTAATTAAGGAGTTTGGCCCATTGGAAGGTAAGGCCAAAGAGTTCAAAATCATAGGAACTCCAGATGAGGATAGGCAGAAGCATATGTGCTTCGTGGTGGAGATGATTAACCTCACCCACAAGCCATACTACATGTCCAAAAAGGCCTTTGGTTTGGTAAAGGCAACAAAGGCAGGGGAAAAGGTGGCTTGGGCAAAGAAGGTGTTGTATAATAACCTAAAAGACTAGATTGGGAAGGTCACCTACCCAAACACCAAGACAAAGATTGGCCCCTACTTAACAGCTCTCTTCAAAGTACAACCAATAGCGACAAAGGAGGAGGAGAGCCAGAAGGAGGAAACAAGCATCAAGAAAGACATAGGACAAACGGAGGAGTCAAAGGCAAGGTCCCATCAAGCGGGGAGCTCTAGAGGAAAGGCAATATTCATAAAGAAGAGAACATTTGAGTTCAGGGAAAAGAAGAAGGGCAAGAAGGGGAAGACAATGGAGGAGAAAAGCAGCAAGAAGCTAAAGGAGGACTTCATCGATATCGGCAAGTCAATACTTACACATAGGCTAGAAGAGCAACAGGAAAAAACAACTGCAGAATGCCCTCATCCTGAACAGGCACAACATGAGGCTGTAGACATAAAACGACTGCAAACTGGGGAAGGCACAATGCCTGCAAGTGGAAGTACAAAGCTGAGCTCCCTGCACTCCATCTTGCAAAGTTTTCGGAGTTCTTCAACACAGACTGGGTGCAGGGATGCCTCAATTACTTATAGAAGTGCATGGCAGATGGACTTAAGGAGATCACCAAGCTGCAGGCTATGGTCAAGGAACATAACATAATCATCTAGACCATGAGGAACCAACAGGAGCCTCTACAAGAGGAGTTAAACAAATGAAGGAGAGAGGTAAGCAAGATGGAAGAAATGTAAAATAAGGGAGACGAATTGGTGTAAGGAATGAAGATGAGGGGATGCATGACTTCCCAATTCACCCAAATCACACAAAATTAAGATGCCTATGACATTGGAGAAAATGTGAAATAGGAAACGGGGGATTCATTTTACCACAACCTGCTAGGTTTAGATTTTTGGACCAATTCTGTCCCCAATATCACTATAATAAAGAGATAGAGAGGGAGAAGGGGAGATCCACAGGAGATGACAAGGGGTACTACAAGTCCAAGAAAATAAAAAAGGGGGTTCTACTACAATCGATGGTGGAGAGTTGGGAGTTTTTCTTATGCTATAGAATCTTGAGTTTTGTTTTTGGCAGACTTTCATCTAGTGGCTCAAGATGTGCTTTTGCAAAAGTTGTTGCATGTAAACATGCTTCAAGAAATACATGTTACTTGTGATAAGGCATGTTGGTCTATCTATGTGCAAATGTAGGAGTTTTTTTATCTTAGTTGGGTCAAGCTTACATGCCCAAAAAAGTGGTGGAAAAGAAATCTTAAACCTTTGAAAAAACATTAAGTATTGTATATTATTATTACTACCATATTCTTTTATGTTTAATTTATAGTAGGTATAGTTAGCAACAAGTTGCATGGCTGTAGCAGCAGCGAGCAAGATTTGAACCCACATACCCTACCTTTCACAATGGCAAGACAAAAAGAGAAACCTATTTTTACAACATCCAATATGTAAGAGAGTATTGAGTTTCACTACTAGAAACAGTGCATCTTTGGCAAAACTTGTGTATATCTCTTTTAGACTTTGCACTTAAAGTCAAAGAGGGAATTATTTATCATTGTTCCTACACAAATAATTGGGTTGCTTCCACACCTCTAAATAGCTACAACATAGGCATTGAGGTGACAAGGTCCTTAAGAAAATTGATCTAATTTATCACTCCAAACCATTGAAAAACTGAATTGTCCTTCTTGCTTCTCACCCCCTTTAAAAGCTCGAGTTAAGGAGTAGCAATCTTACCATAAGTCTCAATAAAGAACTTGAAAAAACTAGTGAAACTAAGAAATGATTTCACTTGCCTAATCAACCATGGAACTCACCATTCCAAGACTATACAAACCTTATCTGGATCAATCCTCACACCATCAACAACAGATTTAATATGACCCAGATACAAGAGTTCATGCTTTTAAAGAAGTCACATTTTGACAACTTCGTATACAGTTTCTCTCGTCTTAGAAGCTCCAAGGATACTTTGAGATGATCTATGTGCTCTTCCAATGACATACTATAAATCTATATATCATCTAAGAAAATACCAATTCCCAAATGTATGGATGAAATAGATCATTCATCATTTATTGTTGAAAAGTAGCAGGAGCATTGGTCACGGGACCAAAAACTTAGTACCCATAGTGTGTCCGAAACGTAATCTTAGGCATGTCCTCAAGTTTAATCCTTATATGATGATAGCCTCTTGAGAGTCTCATAAGCTCTTTTGCACTCCTTGGTCCACTAAAAAACAAGAAGCAGACAGTAAAGAGGTCTCGATATTTCGGCATACTAAAAGATGATGAATCATCTATAATAGCATGTGCCATGAAGCATTCAACAACTTTAAAGTTTGTTGGTGGTGGCAACTCAAGGATGAATCTCAAATTGCTGTAATTATACCATGCTCTGAGGAGACAATGTGTCCCACAATCACTTCATGTCGAACCCAAAATTGGCACTTTAGAGGGTTGAGAGAGATTCGGTCTCTCTAATATATATTTCTTGTGCTTTTGATTTCAAATTAACATAAACGTCATCCATGAAGACACGAGTCCATGAAGACTTCAAGGAATTTTCAAAGATACTCCATGAAGACATAAGTCTCTAAAAGGTCCCAAGGGCATTGGATAGACTAAAAGAAATAACCCTGTATTGCATCTGGTGTTGGTCCTTCCGATCTATCTCCACTTGGTTATAGCCCAAAATTCATCTAAGAAGCTATAGGCTTCTTTGTCTGCTACTTGCTAAAGCATGTGTTCTATGAACATCAAAAAATAGAGTGATCTTTTTAGCGCATCAAGCTTCTTTGCATGTTGCTCACTAAAGCACGTGTTCTATGACATCAAAGGATAGTGTGATCTTTATAGTGGCTACATTAACCTTTTTACGGCGGTTAACACAAACTTTTATTTTCCCCTTTTTGTTGGGCACTATCGCAATGGGGGATACCCATTTTGTATTTTCAATTTCATGAATAAACCTGAAGGCAGTAGAAACTTTAAATAAACCCTTGGGAAAGCAGGTCAAGGATGAAGAAAATCAAGGATAAAAAAATAATTATGTGTGTTGGCTTGTTATTTTGTAGCCCCATGGATGTTTTTATGTTGGTGTTCACTTACGTATGTTTTTAATGACTGTACAACATGTTTTGTGGCGTTACTCTAGAATAATGTGTTTTTTTACATTTGGTAATAACGAGCTTTGTCTCAACATTATTGGGTTGAGTGCTAGATGGAAATGGACAAAGAACATGATGGGGACTATGCTGAGAATTTGTTGGTGGTCTTGCATGTTGGTAGGGGGCTTGACGGGGAGTGAGGGGGATAAGTTAAGCACGATTAGAGAGGAGTAATAGATAGTGGTGGTGGTGAAGGTGATTGTTACTGGTGACTAAGCCCATAAACAAGGTGCTAAAGAGCTAAATATCACACATAATAAGGAGAGGGCACAAAGAGGGATAGGGAAATGCAAGGGTCTTAACTCATTTACACTCTTAGCCATCTTGAAGAAGACAATTGTCGTAGGTGTAAAAATTCCATGTATATATATGGTTTTAAGAAGCATGTACATGGAGCATGTGATGAACCTCTAACTAAGAGGTTGCTTATGTTGGTACATATTATTAGATTAAGAAAAATAACATCTTTGACTATTAAAGTGGGATTTGAAAAGAATCTCATTTTATTTTTTTTAAGTGTCTTCTTGTAATAAAGAGGTGGGAAGTGGCTATTAACTTGGGTGTTGTCCCATTCACAGTCTATCCCACTTCTATCTGCCACTTGTATTGATTAGCTTCTTCCACTTCACCTTATCTCCCATGTGTGCATAGGATGCCATGGCATGTACCCACAGGCTCATGATGCCTCCGTTTACTATATAAGGAGGGCCATTCCTTTGTATTTCCTATCTCCTCTCTTAATGAAGCTTTTATGCTAGTAATGTTTATACTTTGCTATGCTTAATTTAGCTCTCTTCTCTAGTTGTGAAAGTATAATGGTTCTTATTTATAAGTAGAGAGAGCTTTCATAGTGATCTTGGGTAATTGAAAGGTGTTAAGATTTCTAGTATAAGTTCCAATCCCATCTCAAGAAAGATTTTGGATCCACTCCCTCAATTGGTAAACCTGATGTGAAGCAAACAAAGTCTTTAGGGCCAATTCCTAACATGGTAGCATTCTCTTGATTTTATTTTTTCTATTATTTTTACTTATTTGATCAATTTTTATTCATATTACTTATTTTGATCAAGAGATTCTATCTACTGAAGACCTATTATGTTCATGCTAATTTTCCTTCAACTCTCTTTTCTCACATCAAAAGGACAAAAAATCCTCTTTGATGATGTGTATGCCTTCACTATACATGGGTTTACAAATTTATTTTTAGTGTGTATTATCCATTCTTTGATGAGGTAAATAGGATTCAAATGGTTCCAAATGATCAACATATGAGAGAGAATTAATCTTGGGTTGTAGGGAGAAAAACCTAAAAAAAAGTTTTGAGTAGTTTTATCCCCTATTAGTAAAATGGCCATAACTTTTTACTTCAATAACATTTTTGAGCACGGTTTAGTGGGTTGCAAAGCTGACTTCAAGGCACATCTTTTGGTATCTTAGTTTTTTATTTGGGTTAATAAGCATAAAATTGCAGCACTCTGTGTTTTCTTGTTTTTTGGACATTTTTTTCTCTTGAGTTGAGAGTTATCTTAATCATATTTCTTCAATTTTCTTCACATTTAATCTTTTTTTTTCATCCCATAATCACTTGATCTTATTATCTTTATTAAAAAAAACCACGAGTGACTCTTCAAAAAGTGACGCAATTGACAATTTCTCTCTTTCATTGTACAAAAGTCAATTTCCTTAGTACCACAATGGTTTCTTTTTCTGTATGGAAAGTGATATGCAAAGAGTCTTGGAATATCATGATAAGGATTAGATTGTTACTCTCATAAAGTGGGACCAAGTGTTTTGTTTGCACATGGGAGCATGGTTTGACTAATGGAGGCTGGCTTGAAATTTATTAGCAAATTGGAATGTGCTTGCTTCTTGGGTAAGGTTGCATATTTTAAGTTTTTCTTGGGAAATCATCAAAGGCATAAGCAAATCTTCTTACCAAGGGAGCTTGCCAACAGACTTCAATATCACAAGATACCAAAAAAAACTCCCCTTGAAGTAATTACTCAGAGGTTAGAGGAGATTGAAGAAACAAAAGGAAAAACTCTAGCTCTACATCTGGTTGCACTTGTTCTAGCCTTCATGTTTTTTCTCATCAACAATCTTACAAGGAGATGACAACCATCACCACAATAAGGCATCTTCATTTCAATTTGGTTCTTGGATTCTTGCAAAAAGGGTTTCATTGAAGGAAGGAAAAAAATCTTTATGCATTCACTGGGAGGGACACACAAGCTCCCCAAGAATACATTAGAGCCTTAAGAAGTTATTATAGAACCCAAGGCAATAGAATAAAGGTTCAATTGGTTAAATCTATTTCCTAATTTTCTTGAGGGATCAGCTTTAACATGGTTTAAAAATCTTGATGATGAGGAAATAGGAACTTGCAAAGCTTTAAGTGGCGGCTTTATTAAACACTTTTAGATGATATAGAATTATGAAGAAGTCGTGTCTACGGTGGTGAACTTAAAGTAGCTTGCAAGTGAACAAGTGGTATCATATGTGGATAAGACCACTTCTTTGTTGCTGAAGAGGTTGGTAAAAGCCTCAGTGGTGAAAGCCAGTGTAGTAGAGCCACTTGTGATGAAGAGCTTCATTAATGATCTTGAAAAACCATTAAGGAGGAGATTAAAGTTTGAAGATCCAAAAGATTTGGAAGCAGCTATGGATCAAGCCCTTTGATGAAAAAGAGTATTGGAAGATGATCTAGATCCCACACCTACATAATCTTCTCCACCTTTGGCTCTACAAAAGCCAGTTTCCCATTCCTATAACTTTTCCTATCCTAGAAAAACCAACACCACCTAGATCTATAAAACAACAAGTAGCTATGTTAGCTTCAAAGTTTGATCGACTCTCTATTTGCAACAAAGAAGTGGGGGGGAAAGAAGAGGTCCACCAAAAGAAAGGGCTAGTATAACTTGCTATCAGTGTGGTGAGAAGGGTTATTATAGAACTGAGTGTAATTAAAATGACCCATGTGCAAACATCTTGGGTTTAGATGATTCCTTGTTAGACTTAGAATTATTTGGGACTAAAAGGACAAGGGGTAGTGAAAGCTCACCACCTAGAAGGAGAGAGTGAGGCCAAGGAAGATAGAAAGGAAGGAGCCAAGCAAAGAAAGTCTTTTAGAGCCAATGGTATTATCTCTTGAAATTGAAATGAAAGATACGAGAAAAGAAGTTGAGAAGGGAGAAAGTAGTAAACGACCTAGAAAACCTAGGAAGCATATTCATCCTAATGATTTAAGGATAGGAGAGGGAGAAATAAATAACTCCATTGTGCAAAATCTAAAGAAATGTATGGTATCCATAATCCTACCTAGCTATTAGCCTTGAGCCCACACAAATAAGGAAGGAATTTTCTTCGTGTGAGTCGAACACACAAGAAAAAGAAAGTTGTGCGTGGCTTGGTTAAAGATGTTGAGATTCTTTCATTAGATCTTATCATCATATGTTGATCGTTTTTCTCCTATAGTAGATATTAGAGTTGAAGGGATAAGGATTAAGGGTGCTTGTGTGTATCGTGGGATCCTCATGCAATGTGTTTCCTAACTATGTGTATGAGAAATTGGATTTGAAATGCACTAAAAAAGATTCCTCCAAGGGGAGTGGTAGAAGAAGTTCTAGTTACAGTGTTTGGTGTAACCACACTTGTGGATTTTCATGTTGTGGATCTATGGGAGGATATAGGGGACTATTCATTGATCTTGAGAAGACCATGGCTATAGAAGATCAATGCGGTAAGTTACTTGGGATCAAGGCACATGGCCCTAGGTGAAACTTCAAGTGAAACCGGGAGCCAGAAAAACAATGAAGGAAGCCATGACTTCAAATGAGGAGGAAGATTTTGAGGAACTGTCAGAGGAGAGTGACTTTAGTGACGTTGATGCAAAGGTGTCCACGAGCGATTGGTATGGAAGATCAAAGTCATCAAGAAGAGGTAAATTATTCTTCACCTTCACAAAAGCAATTTCACACTTGATAAATCTTTAACCAAGGAAGAAGCTTGTGAGTATGAAGATAAGCTAGGAGGTTTTCCACAACTATTTGCCACTTCTTATGAGGAGGTGAGGCAAATTCATAGTTTGTAGCACAAGATAAAGCTAGAAGAGGATTGAAAGTAAAAACCAAGACGCTTGGGGCCTCTTTGAACTCAAGTGTTACAAGAGGAGGTTACAAAACTTCTGAGAAGAGCAAGATTCATCATTCCCATAGAAAGTCATTAGGAAAAATTTGGACAAACTGACCCTTCTAAGGGATTTCTCTCTCTTCCATTAATCAAGGAAAAGTGTAAAAAATAATATTATAATATTGCTCCTCTCTCTTCTCTTTTTGAATCTTGTACATCTAAAAATATTAGTTTTATAATAGATTCACTTATTATTTTATTGATTGTCCAAGAACTGTAACAAACTTGCTCAAAACTCGAATATCTCAAAAGATATAACATTCTTAAATGCCCAGATTCATTTATTATTGAAGAAACAATCATTTCATGATTCTAGAAGGATTTTATCTTAAAAATGGAATATCTTGATTTGTACTTTGTATTTCATAATTTCTTTTTACAAGTATGTAGATCCGTGCTTTATCTACATTCTGGTACGTTTTTATGTTTTTTTATAGAGATTTGAAGAGAATAGACATTTTTTAAGATTTTAAGAATGTGTTTAAATTTATTATTTTAGAAAATAGTGCATTACGAATTGTGCATTACGAATTTTCCTTTTTTTTGTCTTTCCATAGCTCATTTCTTCTACTTTCAAATTTGCATCTCCAAACAGTTTGTATTTCCCTCCTGTTCTATTGCACTTGTTCACTACAAAGCTAGAGAATGAAGAGTGATTTGATGTTTTGGTGCCATTTTCTTGGAGCCAACAAACCATTTCCCTCTTCAATTAATCTTGCTATCAAGGAATAAAGCAGCAAAGAGACAACACAGAGAAGCAAAAGAAAACAAAAATGGAGGTTAGCAATGTTTTGATGTTGGTTATGTTCAATTGAGTTCTATAAGTTATGTTTTCTTGTTGGTTATGTGCATTACTATTCGTCTCGTAAATAATAAAGCTAATAGTAAGATATGTTTTATTGTTGGTTAGTAATAATAATATGTGCATTACTGTTGGTTAATAATAATAATATGTGTTAAAGTTGGTGTTATAAGTTACACATATGTGTTAATAATCATGAAATTTTGTGTAAGTTTTCTTGTAGAGGCATTGATTGTACTCAATGGAGATAGTGATGTATCTAAGTGTTTCTAGTTTTTTGATGTCTTAGGAAGCAAGAAGCTCTAAGAAGAGAAGTATACACTTCCAGCTAGATAAAGAGTATGCCCCATTGTACAAGAGAATTGAGGTTTCAATGATGAATCCATCGGTGATGCAATTATAGAGAATAGTAGGGAAAAAACATATAGGTCTTTGGGTTGATGGGTCTATATATCCACCTAATCCTATTACACAACAATCTCCCCAATTCTCAGGACTAACACTTATCAAGTATGTTTGTGAGGGTAATGCAGGGTTATACTTGGAGACTTGCAACCCAAGCCCATGTTTTTGCATAGCAGATCATGAAACTTAATAGATCATTATTGGCAAAACAAGAAGAGAACAATGTTTTGCAAGATGCTATGCATGACATGGTAATTCAAAATGCCAGTTTGATTAACCAGGTTAATGATTTACAGGCTAGCAATAAGAAGATGAAGACAATGCTAGAGAAGATTGTCACTTATGGGTCCGCAACAACACGGGAGGTACGTGAATGCCAAAGGTCATATAAACCTATGCACATGTTGGCAAAGACAGGTGGACAATATAGGCGAAGGATCTATGCACAACATGATAACATGCAAAAGATGTTTAGCAATCTAGAAAATGAAGTGAATCAAGGAATTGAAAAGGTACTCACTAAAGATATGGTGAAGTCCCCGCTTCAATGCCCAAAGTTTAAGTCAGTTTGGTGATGAAGTTATCATACAATGCTTATAAGAGGTAAGTGATTCCTTCACATCAAATGATATGCAGGGAATATGTGATAAGGTAGGAATAAGTTCTCAGTCTTATGGCATGATATACAAACATTTAGATACAAGGTTTAAAAAAGTGTTGCAAAAGAAAAGGGTATTGCCTCTTCCTAAATCATTTCATGTGGTGCAAGAACGACAATCATTAAATAGTAAGGTGGAACAATTAATTGATGAGCCAATGTACTTATGTCACAGACATGTATGCAAGTATGGGTCAAAGGAAGTGCCATTTGTCTTGCACACAAATAACAATTTTGTATTAGATGTATGTAAGTTACAATCTCTAATGGTAAAATTTTACAGTATATCTATTGCAGAATGTGGAGGCAAGCTAAAATTTGTTTTGAAGCTTGATGAAAGTGAGGTAATCAAAACAAAGGTTAGAAGTTAGAACATGTTAGCCTAACTCTCATGAATAGAGCACTAGATCCTAACATCTTGCCTGGTCATCATGATTACTTTAGTGTACAGTCTGAGAATGAAATTTGGTGGCTTGCTGCATTTGAAGTACCAAAGGAAGAGATTTTGAAGATTTTCTTTAACTTAACAGAGATACCTAATATAGTGCAATGTCAAAATCATGGTGAAAGTTTGCACGTGGAAGGTTATGGAGAGTATCAAGTGGAATGGCACCTTGCTGGAGATCTCAAAACTTTGAAGTGCATGTTTCGTGTGTCAAATGCAGAAAATGCAAAGTTTCCTTGCATATATTGTATGCGGTCTAGAAAGAAAGGTAAGAATGGGAAGAAACAGGCAGAGAAGAGTGTCCTACGCGTGATCAATTTGTTTGCCATGGGGACCAAATGGTACAAGTAGATCCTAAGTGGGATCCTATTATTGACATCCCCTCCTTGACAAGAGTACACTTTTGCACTTTGCAAGCACTAGTGGAGGATCATACACAAATTGGTTTATGAATATGTGTGTTCTGATGCCCAAGAAACGTGTAAAAGAGTGGAAGAAGTATTATCTGGGATGGGTTTACATCGAGGCCAGGTAGAAATAAAGAAGGATGAAAAAAAGTCCAGAGAGCAAGCGGCAATGTATCATGCAAGCCTTGCTTTGGAAGCTCAAAAGTAAGGAAATTCCTCTTTGCACCACGAAATGAAAATGAAGAACTACTAGTACAACAACTAGAGAAATATAAAGCATGAAAAAAGTTACATATGGCCATTCCTGATCGAAGCAATGGAGGAAAGACTAGCAAAAGCAAATGTGTGGATTGCTCTTGACAAATTGGCAATGCTTTTACAGAAGATGACATTTGGACCAGATGATTCCAAGGAGTTTAAGGAGGTGATTGGTATATTCTATGCAACAGTTGTTGAAGCCTAGACTTCAAGTAGTATAACACATTACATGATGGTAAGTGTGACATTACATATGGCCATTCCTAATCGAAGCAATGGAGGAAAGACCAGAGTAGCAAAAGCAAATGTGTGGATTGCTCTTGACAAATTGGCAGTGCTTTTACAGAAGATGACATTTGGACCAGATGATTCCAAGGAGTTTAAGGAGGTGATTGGTATATTCCAAGGAGTTTAAGGAGGTGATTGGTATATTCTATGCATCAATTGTTGAAGCCTAGACTTCAAGTAGTATAACACATTACATGATGGTAAGTATGACATTACAATAAGTGTGACATTACAATTAATTTTTATGGTTTTAGAGACTAACTATGATTACGTTGTTTATTGATGTAGCATATATTGCATGCTCATGGTCCTTACTTTGCAAATGAAGGAAGTTTAGCGATATGGTCTACATAGGGCACGGAGCAATCTCATTGGCAAGCATGATGTGCTTTCCAAAAGATAATTGCTCATGGAGGTGGAATCTATGATGTCAATCCAATGAAACAAGTACTTCTATGGTGGTATAGAAAGATAGTAATAAGGTTAGAGGAGAAGAAACCTGTGTCCAATGGATCATAGGAAATACATAGAGTCATATGTGAGGTTAGAAAGGCATGATTTGAGAATTCATCAGGTAGAGAGAAACATGCTGAATGGTTGAGAACTCAAGAAAGAGAGGGAAGCAAGTGGAAAACCTGACAGTCAAGTGTTTCAAAAATGAGTAAATGCAAGTTGAAACTCTGTAATTTTTTGTTGATGCAAGTATTACTCTACTAAACCAAAATGGCTTTCACATTAGAGCTGGTAAACCAATGTGATATATCACCCATAATCTCACTAACTATAACCATAATATTAAATGATTTTATGTGTGAGAGTATATGCATACTTGTGTGTGAACAGTTGTGTTATTTTTAAAGTTGACTAAAATATTACTTATAAGTGGTGAGACATTTACATTTTATAGTCTTCTAGATTTCAAGGCATGGCACGCACCAAGCAAAGTGCTAAGAGGAACCCTACTAAGACTTGCCCAACACAGCCCCAGGTCAATATACCAATGGAGACTGATAGTGAGCGCACTCAATTTGACAATCCAGGAGGCACTACTACAGGTACAACGCATCCACATCCGCCACATCACAAGAAGCGTAGATGGAGACCAGGCCCTGTTGCTCTTCGAGAAATAAGGAAGTATCAGAAAAGTACAAACTTAATCATACTGAGGGCGCCATTTGCAAGACTGGTGAGAGAGATATTGTAAGATCTCCAGCGAATGTCTCGTTATAGGTTCTATGAAAGACTTAGTTCTATAGTCAACAATGTGTAGCGATGGTCAGCCCAAGCGTTGCTAGCTCAAGAAGCAGCTGAGGCATATTCAATGGACCGCATGCATGATGGTCAGTTGGCAACTATTCATGCAAAAGAGGGGCTCTTATAAATAAGGAAATTACTAAATATAATAAAAATAACTAAAAAAAATTAAGAGCTATTTATTTTCATTCTATAAAAATATAAATATAAGTTATATTTTTAGTTTTTGAAGTTATCAATATAAGTTTAGAGTCTTTCATTTTTATTCTATTCTTATTTTATCTTCTTCAAGAACATGGCTCGCACACCAAGCAGGCTACCAAGAGGGTTGATCCGTGAAGGTCAGGCCCCCACCACCGCCCACACATCGCAAATGTCGATGGAGACCTAGCACCGTCGCCCACACATCGCAAATGTCGGTGGAGACCTGGCAACGTTGCTCTTCGAGAAATAAGAAAGTATTAGAAGATGACAGACCTTCTGATCCTGAAGAGACCTTTTCATCGCCTCATTAGGGAGATCATGGATGATTTGAACGAGAGCCGGATATCTCGATGGCATCGTCGAGTCGGCAATAGTGAGGCTCCCACACGATGGACATACAGTAGCTTTGGAAGCTCTTCAAGAGGCTACTGAAGCTTTTTTGGTGGACATGTATGGTGACACAGTGTATGCAGCAGTCATGCCAAGAGAGCCACCATCACTGACAACAAAGATATGCGGCTAGTTCTATGCGTGCGAAAGTGGAGGGAAGATTATGGTGATGAGCCGCAGTTTTAGGGAGATTTTGTAATCTCATGTATATGCCACAACGTAATCTCATGGCCAACAACAAGTGAATGAATCTTCCCTCCATGTTGAGCTTCGAACAAATATCGGATCTTGGAGCTCTTCACAAGCACCACCTTCTCTAAGCTTGATTTCACAGGCATGGACGTGAATGCAGCACCCTTGTTAAAGCCTTGATCTTCATAAGAGAGACTTGTCCATCAGGTGAGCATACTTTGTGAAAGACAATGATGTCTTGGAAGATCTTGCCAATATACTCCTTCAAAGCTGCATCTTGGACTCTTCCTCTGCCACCCCTTGTTCCACCATCTCTTGATGCAAACTCATCGACATAGAAAATTTCTTGAAGAAAATATTTGCATGCAAAAATAAAATATCAAAAATTATTCCAAAATACAATTGCATGAAAAAAAAGATTTTCTAATGAGTTGAAATTGTCTGTGTGGGGCCTCAGGGTCCTGGGGACCCCACACATGTAATCTGGCATGCATCGGGGCCCTCCACGCATGCCAGCCGCGAAGACTGGTGAGGATGGCCTTGATCCTCGCCAGGCATGCCTAGAGGGCCCCGATGCATGCCAGATTACATGTGTGGGGTTCCCAGGCCCCTGAGGCCCCACACCAAAATTTTTAGGAAGATTTAAATTTTTTTTTACGTACCTTCTCTTAGTCTCATCATTCTGTTTTCCGACCGGTGCATCTAGGTTTACCCCAGCGATCGCTCTATCCCCATGTAGAGGGTCCGAGAAGTCAATGTGGTCAAGGTCCAAAGAGCTCCTCCTGCTGCAACCTCTCAAATTCTACATCTCAGATATCATAGTCAGGAGCAGCTTTTGCAGAACTTCTTTGGATGTGGATGATTACAGAGACATCATCCATGCTCGTGCCATCGTATCAGCCAATCTCAGTTACTTGTGGAGGGACATCCACTGTGTCAAAGTCAATGAGGTTTTCATCAACATCCCGGACAAGGTGGCAGTATAGCTCTTCCTCTCGCAAATCCAAGACCTCAAGGATTTCCTGCATGAGCAAGTACTCAACACCATCTATAGTGATGGCACTCAATGATGCAAGTTTTGCATTCTCAGTAGGATGGGTTGCCTCCTAGTGGATAGTCGACAAGCCCAAAGACAAGCTACGTGCCTCCTCCTCTTTCTTGTCCAAGATTGTCTCCTCTGGCTCCTTCTCTTCATAGGTGAGAAGAGGCACCACTGGCTCCTCATCATTCTCCTCTTGAAAATCATTGCATAATATACAAATAGTAAAGGCAATATCCCGCTCGATGAGATCGAGCGAGTCTACCTCCTCAAAAGTGAGGGGCACATAGGTAGATCAGGGGGGGGACATGTGTAAGTTCTCTTTGCTGCACAACCTTTCTATGGTTGTCACTCACTACTCTTCATGGAGAAGAGGAACTCTAGGGGTATCCACCGAGCAGTGGAGTCAGGGATAAAAAATGTGATATCATCCCATCCCATGTAAAAATATGCAAACACTGAGCTATCAGGCTCTAGAGTCCTAAATATATTCTCTAGCTCAACACTATAGCAAAACCTAGGGTGAATCTGGTCCCACATCTGACCATAATAACGGGTTTCACTCATCCACTGTGTACGAATGAATCATGATGAGAAGCCATGGTGAAGGCGTAAAAAGGGAGCAACAAGCAAGGTGGATAGAAAGTGAGAGAATACAATAGAAGTGAATGAAAATAACCCCTACTTATGCTTATAAATATAAATTTATATATTATTTCATTAAAACTTTAATAAAGTAATATTTATTTTATTAAAATTTTAATGGAGTAATTATTATTTCATTAAAACTCCAAGAGCTCCAACACATCTTGCATGAGGAGGTACTCCACCCCTTCAATGGTGATGGCACTCAATGAAGCTAGTGGTGGGTCATGACTTTGGGGTTCGTGAGGTTGGATGGATACAATTTATACTTATGTTTATTATTGTACTTAAAATATCTATAAACTTATATTTATTTTAATACCTTATGTTTACACTTTAGTAAATAAAGGACACTTCAATAAAATATAATAAATCATAAATCATACTTCTATTTTTTGTTACATATTATTATTATTATATTATTTACAAAATTACTTATATTATTATTTACACTTAAATATATACTTAAAGTTATATTTATTTTTATACTTATAACCATAGACTTAAAATTAATGACACTTCATTAAAATATAAGAAATCATAAATCATATTTATATTTCTAGGATAATTAGTTAGATTATTGTTTACACTTAAATATATATTTATACTTATATTTACAATTATACTTACTTATACTTATCTTTATTTTCTTACATATTAATGGGTTTGAATCAAAGTAGACTTTAAAAAACCACTACAATTTATGAAAATTAAATAAAATTAAATTTACAACACTGTTAGAGAAATAATTTTTAATATTCACTTGGAAGAATAAGAATTACATGGACTCTACAATTTCAAGGATGTGTGGAGCAACACACTACTTGCATGTCTTGCAACGTTCACTTTGACTCCTAACCTTCCTACCATCCAACTTGAAATAAAAATTACAAGGGGAATCATTGGACATGAGTTGGATTTCCTACCTCAAAAAACTAAGGGGCCAATGACTTTCTACATTAACGCTAAAATGGTCATGACCCTCTGAAAGAATATTCACATCAATGAGTGTTGAATGCGTGCCATCTCGCATGTCTTGGTCCAAGCTGAGCCATTCCCCTCGTAGAAGTTGCCACCTCCTATACTTGACATGAATACACAAAGTTTGTCTTGCAATGAAGTACCTATCTCATAAAAAACAAACAACCAACATAAAAACATAAAAACAACAACAACAATCAACGATCAGTGTCTTGCAATGAAGTACTTATGAATAAAAACTATAAACAATCAACAACAGGATGTGATCTTAGATAGAATAGCAAGTAATGAGATGTACACATTTTGTGATGGATATTTAGGATATTACTAGGTGTATAGGTAGCCCCTAAAGATGTAAGCAAAACCACTCCTTGGGGTACTTTTACTTTTAAAGCTATGCCTTTTGGCCTTACTATACTTTTAAGAGACTGATGGACCATATCTTTGCACCATACTTTGATATTTTTATGCACGTTTATATGGATGAATTTGTAATTTATAGTTCTTAGCACTTGGAAAAAGTGAAGGTTGTCTTTACCAAGATGAATGATGCAAGGGGATGCCTAAATCCAAGTAAATGCAAGTTTGCCATAGAGGAAGGAAGAATGGTTGGTCATATTATCTCAAAAAATGGTTTAAAGACCGATCCAAAGAAGATTACAAAAATCAAAGGATGGAATCCACCACACAATGTGCAATTGGTAGGAGGATTTCTTGGATTATCATGTTATTATCACATATTTATATTTAACTTTGCAACAAAAATCTCTAGACCTCTTACTTTACTCCTTCATAAAAACTCTCAATTTTCTTGGGGAAAGGAGTGCCAGTGCAGCTTTGAAGCTTTAAAGGAAGCATTGACTAGTGCACCAATTTTGAGAAATCCAAAATGGTATGAAAGGTTCTATTCGAATATAGGTTTCAATCCCCATGAACTTGCAAGAATTATTCTATATAAAGTGGAGGACAATATAATGTTTCCCATTTCCTTTACTTCTAGATTAATGTTGATTTTAGAAACTAAAGAAAAGTTGGGCCTCTTCTTAGTGTTTGGGTTAAAGCATTTTGACATTACTTATTAGGAAGGTATTAGTAGAAAATAGTGCGTTGAAAAGGAGAATCATGGGGGGTTCCTTGTGAAAGGTTTGTCAAATGGAGCTAGTTTTTTGTTGAGTTTGACTTTGAGGTCAAAGTGATACAAGGTGGAGTTGCTACCTTAAAGTGTGCATTACTAGACCTTGAGGAACAATCATGCAGTATCATGCCCATGCTTGCCTTTGGTTTTGATGAAGATGCCTATGTAGAGGTCAAGAAATACCTCAACACTTGTTCTTATCCCTTAAATGATATAACTAGGAAGAAAAGGAAATCCGCATGGATGTTGGTAGTTATCTCTCTCTTAGATGATGTGTTATATAGGATTAGTAAGGATGGGATCATCCAAAGAGCTATCACCAAGAAGCAGGGTTGGGACCCAACAGTGTCATGCACATGTGGAGGACATTTGTAGCAAATTATTATACCACCAAGAAGATTTTGAATGTAGGGTATTACGAGCCAAGTATGTATAAAGATGTGTTGTAGTATTGCCAGTCTTGTGAGGCTTGCCAGTTCTTTGGTAAGAAGGATCTCAAGGTAAATCTTTTGCATCCTACTTTTTCCTCTCATGGCTTTTTAAACATGGGAAATAGATTTTGTAGGTGGAGTACCGATAACTGCAAGGAGAAAGAGCTACACCTTAGTGGCTATGGATTACTTAACCAAATATGCTATGTAATACTATTACGGAGGTGCAGAGTGCAACATATATGCCCCATTTGGATGCTCCTAAAGATAGTGTCCGATTAGGGTACACATTTCACAGGAAAGGTGGGGATAAAACTCTTGAATAAACTCTTGGTTGTGAAACATAGGAATATCTTGTACTACTCGTAGACCAATGGGCAGACCAAGAAACTAAATGGTAGTCTGTACTACTGGAGATCGCAGGACAGTGGGTAGGCCAAGAAAACTAATGGTATCCTCTATGATATTTTTAGAAAAATGTCCACTAGAAATCAGAGAAATTGTGATAAGCTCTTAGTATTGACACTCTGGGCTTACAAAATGACTCATAAGGTAGCCACCAACATGACACTCTAGGCTTACAACATGACTCATAAGGTAGCCACCAAATACACACCTTTTGAGTTAGTGTATGGAACTAAAGTAATCATGCCTTTAGAATATGAAGTCCCTATGTGGAAGGTGTTGATGTAACAAAAGATTGAAGATACAGAGCAGATGGAGCTTAGAATTAAAAGTTGGAACTAGCTAGCCTTGATGATATTTCGCTTATGATGCCTGCAATTGTGAATGCATTGCTTGATTCCTATCAGAGTTGTGTAAGGCTCTTGATGAAGGGTAATCCAAATGCCCTTACTTTTGATGAGTTGGTCTCTAAGAAGAGATATCAAGGTAGAATATAGGAATGTCATGCACATTGGTGGGGATGAAGCTTATATCATGAATTAGCAAGGTAAGGTCCTCACATGGGGGGGTTCGAAGACCAAGGTTGATCCTCTAGCAAGGATGCTGAGAAGGGGGGTGAAAAGAAGAAGAAGGATAATTGTAACTACTATAGTAGGAAGCCTAGGAACTATATCAATAAGTATCGAAAGAGGCTGGAAAAGGAAAAGAAGGATGTCAGAATGTCAGCAGGCTGATGCTTCAACACTAAATGCTGAGAAGGATTTCGAAAGAGAAGGGTTTCGAAAGAGAAGGATGTCAGAATGTTAGTGGGATGATGCTTCAATAGAGATGTGATCCAATTGGATGTATACATGTCGGTAGCAAGCACATCACATCACAACTATGATCCATCAGTGGTGGATATATACATGTCGGTATCTAACTCTGATGTTTGGTGCTAGCAAGCACATCACATCATAGCTATGATCCATTAGTGGATGTATGCATGTCAGCATCTGACTTTGATGTTTGTTTCTTCAATAGTGGTGCTAGCAAGCATATCACATCACATCGTAAGTTGTTTCTTCAATAGTGGTGCTAGCAAGCATATTACATCACATCATAAGTTGTTCACTACACTTTGGACTGGTCCCCAAGGTGGTAGTGTGAAATGTGCAAATATCTCTTCATATCTAGTAAAAGGTGTTGGTCCAAGTTGTACTTACCACTCACACTCAAGGATAAACTTTATGTACCAAGAATCAAGAAGAAGTTATTAATTTTGGCCATTACTAGGGCAAGTCTAGTGGTTAGATTTATGGATGACAAATGTATTGTGCATGATAGGAGTGATGGTGATGTTATTTTTGTTACTTTTGGCACATTATGACATGGTTTGTATAGGATTGATTCTTATGAGAGAGTTATGCTTAATGCATATTCAATGGTTGCTACTAAAACCATGAGTGATACAAAACTTTGACATAATTGCTTTGGTCACTTAAATTTTAGCAGTTTGTTACACCTTCAAAGATGTTAGAGCTGCCATAACTTGAGGCCCTAGTCAAGCATGTATGTGAGGGATATAAGATACAATAGTCATCATATTGGAAACTACGGTGGGTCAAAATCAAAATACTTCACGGTGTTAATGAAAACATGATTATTGAGATGAGATTAATAGAATAAATAACGCAGCAAAATGACAATTATCAAAAACATACATACTGCTTTGTATTAGATGTGCCTTTATATAGGTAGAAGGTTCAAGAAGCGATGTAAATCATCGATGATTAGATCTTCATGTTGCATATTCTCCTCCATAATCTTAGCTCCTTGATTCTCTCAATCAAAGTAGATGCTCACGAGCTTTCCCTTTTATGCTTGGTGAAAGAGGTTTACTAAATGACTCCTATAATTGCTAAAACAACCTTAGAAAATGTAGCACATGTTTGGGAACTATTTCTATCACCCTCCCATGAACCAAACATGGGTGAAGTAAAAAAAATCTAAGATGATCTAAACTAGAATGCCCTCCCACAATCAAATATAGGCACAAAGCTAGAGATACAATGATTATGATGACCAAGGTGAGTTTGCCATACACAAAAGTGTCTTAGATGCCCATATAAAAGATGGTACATCAGATAAAAACTTTTGGTTTACAATGCCATAAAAAGAGTATCCAAGCTTAAATAAAAAGGCGTGGGAGTAGAATGGGCCAAATCCATGACCATCAAAAAGCATAATCATCCAAGCAAAGGTTGGCCTCATGGGTGGCCTTCGATGGAGAGTCCTCTTCTTTCTTCTCTTCGATAAGATAGGCTTTTTGGGCCTTTTTCTTTGCAAAACAAAACTCCTCAAGATGTCCTTGTTTTCCACAAAAGTGCACTTGTAGGTCTTCTTGGTTTGGGGAGTGGCTTTCGTGAGAGGATGAGGTTTTCCCTTTGACAAAATAAGCACCATTAACATGGTACTCACTCTTATTTAGAATCCTCTTCTCTTCTTCCAAGAGGGAAGCTTAAATGTCAATGAGGGATAGATTCAGAAGATTTAAAAAAGTTGTGATAAGGGTTGAATATTCATCAAGATGTGACACACTCTTAGTCAACACAGTAATTTTATCATCATCTTCTATTTCCTTCTTGTTTCCTATGAGTTGTGTTAAGAGGCTTTTAAAATTATTAATTTGGGGAGGCATAGTAGTTGTGGGGTCCTTTTGAAGCCCAAAGAACTTCACGAGGAGACTAATCTAGGAGTGTTTACACAAGTAGCACCAAATAATTTATCTAGGGTTTCCCATGCATCTTGAGATGTATCACAAGTGTAAATGTGATGTACAAAAGTGTCATCCAAGTGTTCCCCTATAATTCCTAGTGCCTTATCATTCTTTAAATCTCATTGTGCACTACTCTCTCCCTAGGGGATTCACTCTTAGAAAACTTATGACCTTTTGAAGCTTGGAATGGCAAAAAGCCCTATGTGGCTCACTTACGCATTTTTGGTTGTCTTGCTTATGCACTTGTTCCTGAGCAACTTTCCAGTAAAGCTTGATGATAAGGCTGTTAAATGTATTTTTATGGGATACAGCTCGAAAAGTAAAGGTTACCGTCTCTATCATCCTGCTACCAAGCAGATTCTTATGATGAGTAGAGATGTTGTATTTGTGGAAGATGCAAACTAGGCTTGACATCCAATATGTGGTCTCAATATTGAGCATATTTATGCATAGACCAAGCACAAAGAATTGGTAGTCTATCAAATGGGTGCTCCGTTACCTAAAGGGCACTAAGCAATTTAGGTTATTTTATCCCAAGGGAGGTAAATCATAGCTACATGCATTTACAGACTCTGACTGGGCTAGATGTTATGACACATGAGTGAGGTTTGTGTAGAAGAGAGAGAATTAGATTAGTTGTAAAATTTTGTGTTTGTTGAAGTGTGTGTGAGTACTTGGTAATACTTGGAGGAAATCTATGCTTGGATTTCTTTTGATTTTATTGTTTTCGTCACCAAATTTTCTATTGTGAGTTAGTAGTGGTGACACTCTTTTTTTATTTTTCTAAAAAATCATAAAAATCCCAAAAAATGAGGAGCCATTGGTTGTTTTGGTGAACATCTGAGGAAGTGGACATTAACATGAAGTTGGTTGAAGTAGAGTGTCAATTGCGGCTTTTGAGCTTAAAAAGGCAAGATCTCGATACACAAAGAATGATGAGATGGACTAGAGGGAAATTGATAATTTGAATCTTAGGACCATGTGGCAAGGAACCAAAAACATTTAGAGATCCCACAGAACACATTGGAATGACAAAAAGAGGGATATCAGCCTTATAACCCATAAATGAGGAGGAAGACCTCAAAATGCAAGGAGAAGTAGCCGATCAACCTAGGGCATCTACCGAAGGAGAGGATTGGCTCTACACAGGGAGGAGATACATGAAATGATTAGTAATCCCACATTTTTGGAGAGCATGGAACTCTTAATTCAATAAATGCGGGGTGAGACCCGCTAATGATGAGCCAAGTGATGAGGAATTTCCCAGACCCAACTGTAGACCCGAAATTTCCCAGACCCAACCGTAGACCCGGATTGGATAGAAGGACCTATGCAGGTAGATGATGAGGTCTAGGTAGGGGGGATAGCTCCGTGGAGGCCAATAGTGGAGCCCCATGTAGATTTAAATGTGGTCACAAGGGCAGACTTGTTGAATATGGCCACAGAAATGGGCAGAGACATGGTTAGGGAACTGGGCATGGTCCTTAAATCCAGACCATCTCAGATGAAACCGCACATCATTTCAAAACTTGTACAAAAGTTCTCAGGAGATGGGGACCTAATCCAACACATAGAGATCTTTGTTAAGTCAACATGTGAAACCTGTGGGTCGGTAAATTATGTGACCATGATACATGCCTTTTCTTTAGCTTTAGAAGGAAAAGACCACCAATGGTATCGAACCTTAAAGCCTGAAGATAAAGTCAATTTCAGGTAGCTTAAGAATGTGTTCATACCGAGATTTGCTTGAAGAGTTGATAGATGGAGGTGGCTCAACTCCATAACATCAAGCAAAAAGAAACTGAATCCATGCGGGATTATGTTTCTTGACTCGAGCACCTAAACTCGATGCAAATTGAGGGAAAGGCTAGCTGATGATCAGTTACTACCCTGTTTCCGGGAGGAAGAGGAGTACAAGATCATAAGATGCATGATTATTTGGTGTTAGCCTAACCAACTACTTTGGATACGTGCTGTAAGTTGGCTATTGAGTATGAAGATAACATGCTTGAGTTGCCGCAACAACTAGAAGATGTCAAGGCAGCTTCAGTAGTAGTGACATCATAGGTCTCTAGTCATCAAGGCACGAGACCTAAAAACAAGCAAGTTGGCAACATAACAATTGAAGAACTCAGTATTGCCATTTTGGAAAAGTTAAAAAGTTAGGGATGGGAGAGATGCATCAGGGAATGCCCATCTCTACCCTTGGAGAGAGTTGATTTGGTGCTTAATCTGTAGAAAAAATCATACGAGCACTGAATGCCCTCACCTAAGACCGAGGGCAGTTACTCTATTGTGCTCATTGTCAAAGACTAAGAAACCATGATACTACCATATGAAGATACCCGAGGATCTAACCTTTAGCACAATTACTAGCACCACCAATGCAACCCAATGTGTATGCAGAGGACAGCCAAATACGTCCTACTTACCAAGAGGAATGTTCAAGATGTAGGACACCATTATCGCCACCTGCTCTACCACCACAGCCACCATAGGCCAAGATCAACTAGGTGTTGATTGAAGAACCCTTGGAAGAGAGGAAAGCTACGCACAAAGTAGAAGTGAATAACGACTACTATGAGAAACCAACTGCAATTACACCGGAGTATTATGTTTTACAAAATAGCTTGCCAGTACCCATATTTCAAACCGCGGTACAGTGGAAGGGAAAAGACATAAACTCGACTATTAAAAGGGGACCCTTACAATGTTTTCATTGTAATGGACCCCATCAAGTAGCGGAGTGTCGTCTAAAAATTTGGCTGATGCTAGTCAAACTCAACCAATAGCAACGCGACCAATGCCATGCCAACTCTTTCATGTGTTAAGTGTGGTGTTGATAATCTGATCAAGGACTTCCCATATCATGCCAATGGCTATGCTTCTACATCTAACCATGCCACCATCAGGACTATAAGTGTGCAACCTGGAAATATCACACCACTAAATGTCCTGACACACACACAAGCGAAACAGGTGGACAAAAGGAAAAACCCAAGAGGTATTACAACCTCTAAGACTGGGAGAAGGAGAATAGTGAAAAAGGTGGGCAAGGGTGACACCTTGGTCATAATTCAGGATGGATCCAAGGAAGATACCATTGACACCGGTTCCACCCAATCAAGGGAAGGAGATGATTAAGTGTTAAGGCCTGATGTGAGCAGACAAAAGAGAGACCAATAAACCCCCAAGGATGTTGGAGAATATCCAAATGTGAAGGAGGAAATAAGGAAGCTTGAAGAAGCTAAGGCCCTTATAGAGGAGTTTCAATGCAATCATGAAGCCAAATTGAGGGCTAACAAGGCTAGGGATACAGTGTATCCCCAGAATGAGTTGCTAAAAGAAAGAAAGTTAGATGTGCCTACTCCAATTCCAGAAGAGTCCGAGGAAGGGAGTCATAGTGATCATGGCAAGAATGTTTGCAGAACCATACCAAGAATTATCGATCCATTCATTCCCTAGGATTGAATATGAGACAAACACGTGGAAGGAGCCCTCACTTTGCCAGAGAACCTAGAGACATAGGCAGTCTCTCAGCAATACTATCTACAACTGTCAAAATGTTGCTTGGACCATTGCTACTATACAACATGTCGACATTGCAGATGTCAAGGATTGGATAGAAGAGAACAACTTTAATTTTCAATGGGTACAAGGTAATGGTTAAGCATTTCACATCGTGAAATGTCTAACCCATTTCATGCCATGAAACAAGTTCATACATTTCATGTGCTCAAGGCCTTGGAATACTTGAGCATATAGGACTACTTAGGGTATCCCCATTTGCATGCACAAGGGAAAGTGAGCATTTCACGGCATGAAAAGCTTTGGAACTTTCAAGTGAGCATTTCACGGCATGAAAAGCTTTGGAACTTTCATGTCGTGAAAATCTAGGGATTTTCACGCCATGAAATGGTCAAAAGGATCCGGTGAATCACATCTTGCCATGTGGCCTACCCAATTGCTTGCCTAACGGCTGCATCATAAAAGCAAGCCCATTCCCTTTCTTACACTTTGCATACTCATCTTCTTCAAAAATATTATTCACCGCTCTTCCGATTGTCCATCACTTGCACTCCTTCTTCCCAACACTTCGCTGCCTCCACTTCTTAGGTAGGAGCTCTTATGCTCTAACATGCGATTGCTTCAATTGTCTATCATCATGCTTCCTCATGTTGAGAATAAACTCAATAGATCTAGATCACAACACTATCACTTATTTTTCAAGGCTATAACGCTTGCATTTGATTCTTTTATTTTTCTTTTTATCTTTTAATCTCCCCTTGCATCATCTAAATCATGCAATTGAATGCTTCAAATCACTCTCAATAATGTCATAAAAGATCTCCAGTCATAAAATCGCAGTCTGCTATTTCACGGGCAAAAATATTTTTAAGTCTCATGTCTCCGTCCAAAGATTAATAATCGCTAATTGTAATCAATCCCAAAAGCTAACAAAACATACTAACTGACCTACTAAACTTTCATGCCATGTACTGCACCTTGCTACTTCATGGAATAACACTTTCACCCCGTGAACTGCACTCTGCTACTTCACGGAGTAACACTTTCATGTCATGAATTGCACCCTACTACTTCACGGACTAACACTTTCACACCGTGAACTGTACCTCTGTACTTTCACGTTGTGAAATCCACACTATGTTGTTTCACAATAACTACACTTTTATTGTTACTCACCATATTCACACTCTTACCATCATACATCCCCTCTTAGAGCATTACTTACATGTGTTCACATAAAAAAATATTAAAAAACAACGTGCCGTTTCACACCAGCATACCACACATGTACCGAGAAGCGCTCCTTCACCTCATTCCATTCAGGAAAGGGGTAACGAAAGGAGCACACGGGTCGGAGACCCCAAACGAAGCCTTGAGGAGGAAACCTGAAGATTGGAAGAAGATGTGGCCAAAGACATTGCCGACTACAATGCTGCCTTGTAAGGCCAGGAAGTTTCCTTGCCAATGTCAATAACCATGGAAACACATTAGGAGTCGATACCAGTGCCTGGCAACTTTGGTGTTCAAAAACCTATCACCTTTACATGATACAGTAATCTTGGATCTGCCCCCCTTAGCTGAAATGGGTGTGGCACAAGAACTGGAGGAGCAAACATTACCACAAGAAGATGTACGTAATGCGAACGAGGAAGCCACATCAGCACATTCAGAAACTACTCGAGAGGAATAAGGAAAGGAAGCAGACAAGCACAAAGACACGAAGAAAGTCCCAACCCCAACAACAAGCAAAGAAGATTAGACTTAAAAAGCATCCAAGGAGCATGGTCTTTCTTAGAATATTTGGATATACCACAATAGAAACAGATAATACCAACCCCCACTTGGAAGATTTTAGAATACAACTTGACTAGCGCAAGGAGTACCTCACACAGCCAGAATATAGTTTTCAATACCAATGTTCCACACACCAACACAGATAGTGGACCCACTATACATGACGATCAAGAAAAGATGATGAAATTCATGGATCAAGCTCCCTAATGATAATCAACTATCTAATTAGATCCTAATCCCAATCTAATTCTACACTAATGACATCACTAATCTAAGGTGGATAAAAATGAACAATACTCATGGTGATGAGTGTGTGCTAATTAAGTTTAGACTCAAGTTCAGTTAGGTTACAAGATGGAAACTTGTACTCATAAAAAGACTTGAGATGTTGTGCTTGTATTCTAATGCTTCAAATGTCCTCCTTTCATATGAGGAAAGAACAACAAAGCTATGATATCTCATGTGGGATAACTAGGCTAGGTGACTTGGCAGTCTAGCATCACTCATTTCAACACCTCCCCTTGATACTAGATTGGGTGCAATTTTTAGGCTTTCACTCTTCCTCTCTCTCTCCTCTTGTGCTAGGCTACTTTGGCCTTTATGCTATTTTGGCATTATAGCTACTTTGGCTATGAATTTCAGCTTGAGTGCATCATATGGCCTCAGAGGCTGATTACATCACACTTTTTGTAGAGACAAGAGGGGGGAAAAGTACAATGGTTCTTTCTTTAGAAGATCATGTCTTTAGCTGGGATAGCTTTGGCCTCGATGTAGTTTGCCTACTTCTTTTTTTGATAGCAATCTTCTTGTAGGTGACCAATTTTTCCACAATAGTCACAAACAAGCTTTGGTTTATCTTTATTGCAACATTCATTCTTGGTATGACCAAGTTTTTCACAGTGATAGCATCTTGGAAGTTGAGATGTTGATTGATTTGTCCTTTGAAATCTCCCACCTTTGTATACATACTCACTTGAATGTGATTTTAATGCTTCTTTATCTTTGAATTTGGATCCTTGTTCAAGTAGAGATGATTCTACATCGTGAAGTTTAGTGTTGGGCACATTTTCAAGTGTAGCAACAATTGATTCATAAGGTTCTTTATCAACACTTTTTAGCAATACAGCAATAGATTCATCTTCCTCAATGACTTTCTTTAAGGCACTAAGTTGTTTTTTGATACCTTTGAATTTACTAATGTGTTGTGCCATGGTCTCGGTCTCCTTCTTGTCGAGCTTGTAAAACTGCATGAGAAGGTTGATATTTGAGCTCTTTGAGTCCATGCCAAAAATCTTGTTGAGTTCTTGCCATGCCTTGCCAGCAATGTGACTAATCACATCATCATCAAGATTTTGAGTGATGAGGCCCAATGCTTTATTGTTTACCTTCATTTCTTCATCCTCAATAAGGTGCCAAATCCCCTTACACATAAGCAAGTACATGGTCTTGCTTTGCCATGTACAAAAATCATCACCATTAAATCTTGAAACAACTTCAACATGCTCTATAGTGAGAAGGTCTTACTAACAAGCTTTTATTTTGCTTTGTTAGCAATGTCTAATCTCATACAAATTTGTAGTGTGAAGGTCAGGAAGGTCTTTGTACGTGGTAATGATTCACGGCCAGTGTCTAGTCCCACCAGTACAAGGATGATAATGGAGAAAATTCTCTTCAATTGAGTAATGCAAGTGGATGCAGTGAATTTTGATGTAAAGGAGAATTTTCCACAGTGAATTTACACTCCAAGTTTCCAATTTTGGACTTAAATTAGCCCAATTTTTGCTAATACAACACTAATAATAGTGATTAGTGCTTAATTATTATGATTAAGTGAGCTGACTCTTGGAGCTTCCAATCGAGCTTGTGAAAGTGGTGGTTGAAGAGGATTTATATACTGACTTGATGCCCTTGATGAGGACAAGAGTCTTATGTTGAAATCTCAGCTCAAACCCTTCATGGAATGGCAAAATTTGTAGATTTTAGGCGACTGGTTTTTCGGTTCACACGGTCAATATATAGAACCAAAAGATGAGCCCTTTGGTCAAGTTAAAGCTTGTACCATGTGCTATATTAGGCTAGAAGGGCTTGGCCCAATTGTTATAGCACAAATGGCAAATTTACAACCAGTGCAGCTTCTAGCGCAAAAACCGAGCGATTTAGGGCAAAATTAAAGAAGATCTCTTGGCTGTAGTTTAGCATAGTGTTGAGAAAGATTCTTGCAAAGTTTCTTAGCTAATGGAAGAAGGCATGAGAAATGGTGAGAATTTGAATTTTGGGCCACACATAGAAGAGCTAGATAAGATTGGGGTTAGTAGATAATTAGGTGAGTAATGAAGAGATTAAACTAATATGAGTTAAAGCTAAGCTAATGGGGAGCTTAAACCAAGCTCTGATACCATGATGAAATTCATGGATCAAGATCCCTAATGATAATCAACTATCTAATTAGATCCTAATCCTAATCTAATTGTCTACCAAGGTACATGCATGATAGACATCGGGTTCTAGACGTCATATCCGCATTTAGAAGAACCCTGAAAAAGCTTCAGTCACACCGTAACTTCTACATACATGAGTACGGCGACCAGGTCTTTCGACCTAGGTAAGAGGTTTTGAGGATAGAACCTACATCAGGTAGAGGGGATGTTAATCCCACTTTAGATTAACAAAGATGCTCCTCCATTTGAGGACATTAATAAGTGTTATGTAATGACACTATAAAGGTTGTACATTGTGAGCTATTGGCCAGCTAAGGCTTTAGTTTGGTAAGTTTTGGGCACCCAAGTATGAATAAGGGCCAGTTGTATATAAGGCAATTTCTCATAATGGAAAGACACAATCCCCCTTTATGCTATGAGATCTCTTGTCTTGTCTTGTGTATGTGTGTGTGTGTGTGTGTGTGTGTGTGTGTGTGTGTGTGTGTGAGAGAGAGAGAGAGAGAGAGAGAGAATGTGTGTGTGTACTCTAGTGCATGTGCCTGTTCTATGCTTGTGTGTGGGAGAGGGAGAGGACGATTGCCTTGCATTGTTGTGTGAGCAACTCTGCGGTGACAGAGTGGAGGTGGAGATTGGAGGATTCGAGCTTCTACAAGCAAGCTTTGAGAGCCTCAAGGGATATAAGCTCGAAGCATTGGTAAGTACCCTCCTACGATGGTTGTTGTTGTCTATTGCTTATTCCATTGGTGAATGTGTGGGGTTTTCTTGGGAGGTGCAATAGGTTGTGTGTGTGTGAACATTCCTGCAACCCTATTTCCAATAGACCACCATTTAATAATAAACAACGGTCCATCATGTTGAAGTATTTTTTGCGCGGTGGGCCAGAGTGCATAGTATTCTGTATAGTGTGGCATATTTGTTAGACCCTAAGTTTTGGGCAATGGATATTAATATTAATAAAGAGGTTTTTAAGGATTTTTATGATCTTGTTAACTCAATTTTTTGGGATATGGATATTAACATTAATGAAGAGGTTTTACATGATCTGTATTTACATCGACCCTGATATTGCTACAATTGTGTCACTGAATTTCTCAAGTTCAAGCTGAAGGAAGGCATGTTCAACAATCCTTTTGTTCAAAATTTGGCAAAGGGACAACCAGCATGGAAGTGCTAGATGTTGAATTGAATATCGTGTGAGTATTTAAGACCACTTACAATGAAAGTGCTTACACAGTGTGCAACAAATTCTACCTCTCAAAGAAACTGGAGTAGTTACAAGTATGTGCACAGTACTCTTCAAAATTGGCTTCTTGGGGAGACAGGGCCAAAACGTTGGTGTAAATGTATTGCAATGAGAAAATCTCTAAGTAGCTTAAAAGTGATGACTATAATGAGAAAATGCCGAGATGAATGTATGAATGTGAGGACGAAGGGGATGCATTTGTTGTAGAAGATGATATTCAAGATATTGATGCATGTGTCACATTGTGTATGCAAAGAAAAATAGACACAAATATGGAGCTAGATGCATATGAAGCGGAGGCCTAGAGACAAAAAGTAAACATATCTTTGCAGCCAACTAAGACAATGATTTAAATAAAGAAAATGTGCATTAATAATTAAAAAAATGAGTTATAAGTATAAATCAAGTTCTTGGGATTCAAAATTACAAACTAGCGGGGGTAGTTCTATTACAAATGTACAAGAAATATTCAATTACAAGTCTATAGTGGATGCACCATCACCACTCTCGAAATTAAAATTTATAACTGCACTAGGGGTAAGTTGTTGAGCTACTTCCATGAGATGCTTGTACTCAACTTGCATATCATACATTATATAAAAACCTTCAAGAAATGTATACTAACACAATTTGCAGCATTTAGTATCATAGATTGCACAAGCAAGATAAATGATAGTAATGACCACACGGAACCGTATAGTAGCCACTCCAATTATCAAATGACTTAGTGCATATTGGACAAAGATTATTTGCATCATAGTCACATGCCTCCATTGACGCTGGATGGGAGACGAGCTGACTTATATATCCCTCCCATTGGCTCTCAAGCTTCTCATACATATTATCCAACTTTCCTTGTAGGGTGCACAGCTCTCTTCTTAGTGATATCTCCTCTCGTGATGAGAACAATAGGTGGGTTTGTGGCTAGAACTTGCCACCTTTTCAAATGGGTCTGTTGCCTTCTTATTTGTGAACACGGTTCTTCTTTTGTTTCATACATCTCAAGCCTTACTCCTTATAGTGCAAGATTGAGGTTCTCATGAGTGAATGTGATAGTTTCTTTGGAGCTAAAGTCCACAACGGTGCTTAAGAAAAAATGCATATAGATCTTTGTAAAACATAATGGATAAACTCCATGATGGAGGGCATGGCCATACACTTCTAAATATATCTTTTCATCATTGCTCTTAATGGCCTCATTCATATATTTATCCACCTTCCATCATCCCTTTTTCGAGTGCGTCAATAAAGCGAGCCGAGAGCAGCGAGCCGAGAGCAAAAATCACACAGAATACAAAAATAAGAGCAAAAATCACACAGAATACAAAAATAGATTACCCCCTTCAAGCGAGCAGATTTGTGCTTGTGCTGCTCTCTAAAACATTGACATAACACTGAACTTAATTATTAAATGACTGAAAACATTGACATAACACTGAACTTAATTATTAAATGACTGAAAACATTGACATAACACTGAACTTAATTAAATCAATCAATATAAGTGTGTTATTTATATAGCGCACAGAGTACAAAAAGTTTAATTGATATTCTCAAAATATTCTCAAAACATTATAAGTATATCCTATAATTGTTGTGGGTGGCTCCTCTGAGATCTTGTGAGCATCTCTTTCAAAATATAATTAGGAATCTTTGGCTGATGGATATGCATATTATTGTTCACATCCTGTCCAAGAATCATCAGGAAAACAAAGTAGATATGTTTGCAGGCAAGATATGGTTTTCTTTTGACCAACCTATCATTGAATTCTGCACACGAACATATTGGGTGGTTCTGAATGGTTACTTCAATGGGTAGGGCTTCTTTGTTCTGGATTTCCCTCACTTTAAATATTTCCTTCTGCCCTTCCATTTGAACATGTCCTCCCATAATTTCTACATTCATATCTAACGCAGCACTGATCTGTGCATATGCAGCTTTTGATATACCTTTTCGATAGGGGTATTTTTGCTTATCTTCCTCAAGAATTTTTTGCTTGTTTTGTTCACTCTCTTGAAGCAAACTATTTGGAATCTGTACACCAATCTCAAATCCAGCTTTTACTAAATCATGAGCTTCCCTGACTTTCAAGTGTGTACCTGTTGCTATTGGCCAAACATTAGGAACACTTGCAGGTGGATGTAAGATTGTCTTTGTAGGCTTCCAAGTGTGTCGAACATCATTATTACAGAAATAGCAGTACTTTTCTTTCCTCCAAGAAGATAATTGACAATCACTCCAAAAGCATGGTGCCACTTCTCCGCCTCGTAGCTTTCTGCTACATTTTTTTCCTCCTACCCAATGGTCACATTCTACTCTATTGAAGATCGGAATCCTGCGCAATGCCCACTTTGTCTGATGAATATCTTGCTCTAATGATTGAAGTGCTACGTCACCTTCTTCTGGATTTATTGATGCTTGCCCTTTTTCATGCTTATCCACTGTCACATAAACAAACTCTGGTCGGTGGCTAGAGCTCCCTACATTCCCCTCATGGACCTCATGAAGTGGACGTTTAGCTCGAATAGTCTTTTTCTCACCCTTGAAATTTATCCTGTTTGTAAACATTGGAGTGCCCATCACTGCATCATCAATTGCCCTTGAAGTAGCAGCTGGAGAAGGGCTTGAAGTTTGTCTGGAAAGAGCTCTCTCAATTAATATCTCTAGGTCAGGCCCTCCACCTATATATTTTCCTTCCATAAAAGCCATTTGACGAGCACACTGGAAGTAAGCATTGATGAGATCTGAAACACATGCATCGTACAAACTAATTTTATGTTTGTATCCTTCTCCTGCTAGCCAACTAGCATGCTTGGCTTCAGAGAGGTTCGTCCGTGGTACCAGAGCATTTACAATAGGCTCACCATCCTGTTCATTGAAAACCCATTGCACAAAGATAAACCCAAACCAGTAGGTTTTTTAATTACTGCTATTGAATTAAGTTCATAGAAAAAAAAAACATACATAACATACCTTAATAATAAAATGACCCCAACGACTTGCTCTATAGTGCCACCAACTAAGCCAACTATCTAGCTTGGGAATGTTTCTGTCTGCTGCCTTTCCTGTTGCCCACCATGCACGTATCTTACGGAATTGCACTAAAGCATCCTCTTTGGTTGGTGCAGTCCTCCACCTCTCACACATTTCATTGTGTTTTTCCATATGTTGAGCATATATATACTTTTGTGTATGCACTCGAAGATTGTCCTTCCAATGAAAAAGGCAAGATCTCTCCTTTCCTACCATCTCATCTCCATTGTTATATACTGACCTAATAGCATTCCAATTTGCACCTGCTTCGTCGGCCATGAAGCCAAAAAAGTTTGCTGATTTCCCAGTATGGTCGATCATAACTGCATTCAAATTTTCCCAAAACATTATCTGTGCTGTCTCATCCTCCTCTCTAAACTCACAAGTTGCAATTGTGAGTAGCTCTCCAATCCTGCAAGAAGAGTATTTGGAAGATTATTGTATTGTAACAACTCAGTCGAACAGTCATTTCATTTTGAAAAGAGAATAAAAATTAAAACATACGTGTGATCATACACATGTGCACCCATTGTGTGCCAATCATTCTCCACTCGGTGTACATGATCAAAACAAACCCATGAATGTCGAAGGTCTCGATCCCCCGCAGCATCCATTCTATTGACAATATCAACGCCAGAGCCAGGGCCAGTTGTGGACATCTTGAAAAGATAGCACCTCTCATCACTTTTGGTTGCTTGCAAGGGAAACCTTGATCCGTGGAAGAACTGAAAGTGGCATTTTCTTTTTAACTCTAGGATAGCCTCAAATCCATCACCTAGTGCTCGACTTGTCTTTCGACTTTGCATTACCATCTGCTTCACCCTACATTTACCAAGTTGGTTAAGAAATTACATATATATATATATATATATATATATATATATATATATATATATTCAATAGAGAAGAACTTACTTTTTGAGATTTATTAAAGATATTAGCTCTTGAGACATCTCCTGGAGTTCCCTCTCTGACATAAACTCTCCAATCACTTTATCATCGTCAGTGAAAGCCTTCAAAACCAACTCCCTGGCAACAATCATTTGTACCTTTCGTGGACCCGCATTATGGTCCATCTGAACAACACGAGCTACTAAGGCTTTAATGTTTCGCATAGATGCTCGACACATGCCTCTAGCAATTGTGTGTGTATGTTTCCCATAGTGAAGGAACAATCTACTATGGGAGTGATCTTTAGGCATAAAATAGTAGGCAGACACTGAACATGTTTTTATGCACATTGGAACATGCTTACAAAAGAAACACTCTAAGTTTCCATAACTTCCCAAAGCCAAACATCCTTCATTTGGGGATTTCAATAATTGGCCATTCCAATGGAGCCTATTCGGTGATTTGTTTCGAAATCGATAAGTGCATCTTTCATTCATACACTGGAAGGTACCCCCACAAAAACTCTTTCTCAAAATAAAAGATTTATTAGTTCTTGTTTGTGTCTGGGGTTTTGTCCATGCATTTCCTTCATATTTGTGCTCCATACCCTCCATGCCCTTCCCATCTAAAAGCTCATAAATGCAATTTTCTTAATACTTCTTAGGGAGCTCCTTGACTTTTCCTTTGAATGTGCATTCATTTATAATATTATGGAATATGTCATTGGGCGGCAAAGTACGAACAATTTGGAAGGCAGATACTGCAGTGTCAAATGCAGGATCACCTTCCTCAATGTCAATTAAATTATCTGCATGCACCACCTTTTCCATGTCCTCTTCATCCAAGTCACTAGGAAAAAAATCAACAATCCAAAGTCAACAATTGAAACAAGAAAGATAACCTCACTATATTTTACCATGTTTCAAAAGTTGAAATGTCACTCACATAGGTGAGGTCTTGCTGCCAGATCCAGAAGGAATATCCCCAGGGGTAGGGAGTGGTGTTGATGTAATGGCTACTTTTACAACATAAAATGATGACAGGGTATTATCTAAGATATAATACCCATGTTCACCAAAGTTTAGTCAACGGGAGATTGTCTACCAAATTTTGGGTGTCTATTAATAGAACCCCTCTCTCCAAAGCACTGCCCATTTGCATTTTTTTTGGGGGGGGGGGTGTGGTTTGCATTTGTGCCATCTACTGGCAATCTCAATCCGTTGTCTGAATAAATAGCCATCTGCTCCTGGCAGCATCACATGCTTATCTGTAAAACAGGGATCACTGACAAGTATCATGACTTGTGGTACCCCATCAACACTAGCCGTGACCACTGCTGCATTAAAATTAACAAAAATTGAAGCACTGAATATGAATAATGACACATGCAGCATGCCCACACTCAGATGCACGAGCCATACAAGGCTTACTTATTAGGATTATGGTTAAACAAAGGAAGGCAACAGTGCCCAGTTTAGTCAACGGGAGGTTGTCTACCAAATTTTGGGTGTCTATTAATAGAACCCCTCTCTCCAAAGCACTGCCCAAAATTTGCTACTTTAAACCTTAGAAATCAAAATGGAGTCAAAGCTGACTCTCAGCTGTGGAGGATGCACAATTTGGTGCTGAAGACGTACAAGAGACCATTATAGAATTCTACTCTGGATGAAGACCAGCAAGAGATTACCAATAAGGTATAGAATTTCTACCTCTCTTATCACCTTAGCCCTTCCGTCTACATCCATGCCCTTAGCCTTGTCCTCGATTTTCATCTCCATATCGTCCTACAGAGTCCATTTAATTACAAAATTACTCTTGCATACATTAAACATATTTCGCATAATTAAGTAGATCTTGCACACCTTTAATATCTTGCATACCTTAAACACAAGCCATGCCAATATATTTATTGGAATAGAAAACCAGCTTTTTTTGCCACGAGTGGGGCACTTTTTCATTTCATTCTCCATCCAAGCCTTGTCCTCATCATCGAGCTCTGCAAGGAGGGTAGTCTTATCGGACTCACCAATTCTCCTTATTTGGAAGAGCCTATCCCCAAAAGTTGTTGGTACAAAGGCATAGTCATGCATCCTAGTACAACCAATGCAGAGAGTTGAAGCAACATCATGCAATCAATGCCAAGAGCAAAAAAGAGAAAAATAATAAAACATATACTTATTCAATCTGGAAAGAGAAAACATCAGCTCTCCAACGTCAGCCTTCTCGAATTGTAGAAAGTCACAGGCCACCAGACAATGCTTAGAGATGTCATTTGGAAATTCTGAGTAAAAGGAAAGAAGATGATAAAATTATATTAGATGCATACATAAAATTGTATAAATAGATAAAAACATTTCAAATCACCCTCACCTTGAGCAATCAAATCCATCCAAGATTTATAGCGGTTGTTTCCATCCAGTACATGTATCATTTTACCCTGGATGAACGGTCCCCATTCTGGCATATTTCTGAGAGACTCTTCAAAAGTTCCATTCACATCCCTCCATGTTGAACTCCATGACAATGTTGTTTCTTCAGTCAGAGGAGTCTCCTCTCCATCCAAATCAAACATGGACACCGTGTGAACGCCCCCTTGCTTTCAAGATACCCACCAAGGTTCTTGAATGCTCGACCAAGGTTCTTATCAGTACTGGGGCATAGTCTCCTTATGGCCTCTGTTGGAAGAAGCCTACACAAGGGGATCTTGGGGGGGGGGGGTGCTGAATCTAACTCTAATTCGATCGATGAATGCAGTTGGAGTAGAGGTTTTAAGGATCTTTCCGAAAATTTCTGCTTTGATGCTCTCTGTTTTTCTTGTCTCAGTTGTCAATGTGTCTCCACCTTCTTCTTCTTCATTATCATCCTCTCTATCATTCCCATCTTCTTGTCTATCATCACCCTCTCTCTCATCCTCCTGTCTATCATCCTCTCTATCATCATGCTCTCTCTCATCCTCCTCTCTATCATCCTCTCTATCATCCTCTCTGTCATCATCCTCTCTCTCATCCTCCTGTCTATCTTCCTCTCTATCATCATCCTCTCTCTCATCCTCTTGTCTCTCATCCTCTCTATCATTCTGTCTCTCATCCTCTTCTTGTCTGTCATCCCTGTCTCTCTCATTCTCATGTCTATCATTCTCCATCAACACTTGGCCTTGACTCTGAACTTCCTCATCAAACAATCCTCGAGACACCCTCTCGGTTGTTCTTGCCTGTAATTTTTTGGAGCGTTTAGAAGGAGGTAGTAAGGAATCCATACCAGCAAAACAACAATCTTTTTGAGAACAAGAAGATCTAGTCACATAACGTTGGGAGTTGGTGTCCATTTTCAAAGATATAACTCTTCCCACAAAAAGTAAACTACACGAATTATTCTAGGTAGTATAATCATGGGTTGGCATGGGTTGGCACAAAGTATACGGATTATTTAAGGTTGTATAATCATGGGTTGGCAGGGTTGGCGCAAAATATACGGATTATTCAAGGTTGAAAATAATCTCGGGTTGGCACAAAGTATACGGATTATTCAAGGCTGTAAATTCCTAATCATTAATAACAAAGTGCTCGAAAAAACCTTTTCCCAAAAAGGATTTCATTCCTCTGCAACGGCTGGAAGGAAAGGTACACTCGTGCAACTATCTTCTACAACCATTTTCTACGACTATCCTCTGCAGCTATCGTCTTCTACAACTATCTTCTACAACTATCTTCTACTCTATTCTCTGCAGCTGTCGTCTACAACTATCCTCTTCTACAATTATCACCTGCAAATATCCTCTGCGTGTTTGCAAGCATGTAAGTCCCCCTCTCTCTATCTCTCTGTGCCTGCAATAATGTACTGCTATTGATTACAATCTGGATTTTTTTATTTAATGGCCAATGTAAAAACTCCTTCTCTACAATGACTATGATGGCATAGTCATGGCTCTGCAGATGAAGTCTCGAGATAGCTCTGTAGTGGCCATGTTTAGCTCTACAGTGGCCATATTGAGGATTAAAACATGTCTATGTAGGGCCTCCAGGATCAAGTGCGCTGAGCGCACTTGATCCTGGAAGCTCTACAATGACAAGGATGGCATAGTCATGGCTCTGCACATGCAAGTCTCGAGATAGCTTTGCAGTGGCCATGTTTAGCTCTCTGCTTGTAATAATGTACTGCTATTGATTACAATCTGGATTTTAATGGCCAATGTAAAAACTCATTCTCTACAATGACTATGATGGCATAGTCATGGCTCTGCAGATGAAGTCTCGAGATAGCTCTGTAGTGGCCATGTTTAGCTCTACAGTGGCCATATTGAGGATCAAAACATGTCTATGTAGGGCCTCCAGGATCAAGTGCGCTGAGCGCACTTGATCCTGGAAGCTCTACAATGACTATGATGGCATAGTCATGGCTCTGCACATGCAAGTCTCGAGATAGCTTTGCAGTGGCCATGTTTAGCTCTACAGTGGCCATATTGAGGTGTAAATTTTCTGCTGGATCAAGACATGTTTATGTAGGTCCATGTTGACATGTTTATGTAGGTCCATGTTTATGTAGGTCTGTCTATGTAAGGCCTCTAGGATCAAGTGCGCTGAGCGCACTTGATCCTGGAAGCTCTACAATGGCTCTGCAGATGAAGCCTCCAGATAGCTTTGCAATGGCCATGTTTAGCTCTACAGTAAGTAGCCATGTTGAGGTGTCTATGTAAGGTGTAAATTTTTTTACTGGATCAAGACATGTCTATGTAGGGCCTCCAGGATCAAGTGCGCTGAGCGCACTTGATCCAGGAAGCTCTACAATAACCATGTTAGCTCTGCAGATAAAGCATAAGCCAATGTTTAGCTCTACAGTGGCCATGTTGAGGTCTAAATTTTTTGATGGGCATGTTGAGCACTTATTTTTAATAAAAACATAGACATCTTTTGCTAATGTGGATGCCTCCATGGATAGACAAGACATGCCTGTGTAGGGCCTCCAGGATCAAGTGCGCTGAGCGCACTTGATCCAGGAAGCTCTACAATAACCATGTTAGCTCTGCAGATAAAGCATAAGCCAATGTTTAGCTCTACAGTGGCCATGTTGAGGTCTAAATTTTTTGATGGGCATGTTGAGCCCTTATTTTTAATAAAAACATAGACATCTTTTGCTAATGTGGATGCCTCCATGGATAGACAAGACATGCCTGTGTAGGGGCCTCCTAGATCAAGTGCGCTCAGCGCACTTGATCCTTAAAGCTCTACAATGACCATCTTGTGCCAGTACGTGGCCATCTTTAGCTATACAATAAAGAGGAGGAGCCAGTAGACATTCATGGTCTTGGCCCCACACACAAAATACAAACGCAAGGAAAAAACGCACATTTAAAAAACGTAAAAGAACATACTCTCTTTCGGGCAGGTGATGCTCGGGCAGGTGATGCTCGGGCAGGTGATGCCCTTTGTCGTGAGGGTGAGAGTTGCAACATGAGCGCAGCAGACATCTTCATCTTCAACGTTGTTGAGAAAACTAGAGATAGTAATATATAAATAGAAAGACAGAGCAGCTCCATTGTATCTTAAGAGGAGGGTGGTCTGAGAGCAGCTTGAGGGTGAACTAATAAGAAGCAATGGCAACCTAATAAGAAGCAATGGCAAAACAGTGCATGAGAAATAACATATAAAGAGAAGAAGGAGTTTTACCACGAGTTGATTGATTGCAACATCTATATTTTTTTTTGTGATGGGTTGATAGTCTAGAAATAGTCTGTTTTAGTAGTCTTTCAAACTAGTGAGTAAATATACTAAAAAATAGCTTTTCCAGCTTGTCCTTTCATTAGACTTTCATTCCGGAAAGTTTGCCCGCATAGCAGACCCTGCCAATGGAGAATACTTTTGGCGTGCTGTTTTGTCACTTCCTTGGCATGCAGCAGGGACCCATATTGCGACAGAAGAGAAACTGAACATGATTGGGGCTGCACAAGTTAGGGATGAAGATAAGGCATTCTTAGTTCGAATGTTGGATAATTCACAAGCTAGCATTCGAGAGATAGAGTACTTGCCTAAAGACAAAGCAAAAGCTAGAGAGTGGCTACATTCATTTGTGTTCTAGCTACAAATAAGTTCTTATGGCTCCAAGCTTCTGGAGGAGATTGAAAATTGTGATAGAATCTCCTTACCTTCCATTAATTCCTTTATAAACTATGTCGTCTTTCATCGACGAAAGTATTTCAAAAAAGCTTTCAGAGTTCATCAGGGGGATATAAAATTTAGCAATGATATGGACACACAAAAAGGGCTACGCTCTGCAACACATCGAGTTGTTTATAGGTTAAAAAAAAACTTGGTCAATTTTATTTCTTCTCCTTATGCTTCTTATATAGCCTATTGACTTTAGTTTTCCTTTCCATTTGGAATTTAGATGGTTGCTGAAAGAGGTGGATAGTGGTGTAGTACAGGCCATACCACCTCTTGTGTTGTTATGGATTTGCGAGGATACTCCACGATATATATATGCGGATCTGCACCTTGGGAGAGTAAGTGTTTTCTGTAATCATGGTCATGATGATAAAATGTATGTATGATGATAAAACGTATGTTATCTATTTTTGAAATGCATGGTTAGCCTCTATCAAGTGTTGAAAAGACAAGATGCCCCTGGTGGCTAGACATGGAGAGGTTTGTTGTGCCAGATGAAGAAATTCAATTACATGATCAACACTTAGCTATATTGGCTAAGATGACCATAGTGGAGGGTTCTGATGAGGTAACCATAAGTTGTCTCTGATTTTTGCACGATGATAAAGTTTTTTGATGAGGTAATTTATAACCATAAGTTGTCTTTGTGCAGAGTATACCATTGACTACAGTACGTGGCTGCTCTACGAGCTCTCATGCCACATCTATAGCCTCTACATCTAGAATGCACCCTCTACCAGTTAACCTAGGGAGGGATATAGTGAGTCAAGCATTGGATGCAAATAGGAGACAAAGAGAAGTACATCAAACAACAAGTACTTCAGGCAATGTACATGTAGCCTCGTCTATGATCCAACCAACACCTTTGAAAGGTGATATCATGCCGTTAACAGTAGTGTATGTTTATTGGGGTGATAAATATTTTTCTCTTACCAATCAATCTTCTTCTGTGTTTCTTCTTGCATTGTGGGAATTCGCAGGCATGGTATATGCATTCAATACCTCCATCGAGGACCTTGCAAGGGACTGTAAGAACATAGAAGGGCCATCCCCTCTATTCAAACATGTTTTGGAAGCCATGAATGTGCTTTGTAATAAAGGAAAAGTCCATGGGAAAAGGACTGACTATTGTGTGGAGATGGTGTTTGTAGACTTCCCCTCAAACCTCGTTGTTGAGGGTTGTTTGGGACACAGAGTGCCACCTTGGAATGTGGTTAGCGAAAGTCTATATGAGGCAACTTTTCAATTTGTAGACTTTTGTCTTAATGATCATGGCTTCATAACATGCCTTTATACAATGGAAGAAGGAGTGAAGATAGAGCATGAGGCAACATCTAGAGGATTTGTGGTCTTTCATCGACAAGTGGTCAAATGCACTCCACCAGTGGGAAAGAAGATGGGACAACTTGTAACAAAGGTAGCTGCACACTTCTCTTCTACAAAAATTCTTATGTCTATGTCTATTTCAACTTATAGCCTAAGGAATTCACTACTATTTGAATGGATTTCATTACAGGTTGCATGTCTTATTCTATCTGTTTTTGTACGCTCAAGTATACCAAGGCAGTATTTACGGATGTATGGAGATAAGGTGGAAGAGCAAAATCTTGGGAGTGAATTAGATCTGGAACAAGACCTCATTCAAGATATGTAAGGGATCGACTCTGGATCTGTGATTAAAAACAATGTCTATGTATTTAGGGTTTAGGTTTTTGGGTCTCTCATCTCTGTGTTTATGTAGTGTTCCTGAAGAGGATATGGTAAAACGAAAGGGAAAGCCTTGGAGAGGTGGTTGCCAAAGAGGGCAGAGGCTATGCAAGTACATAGTATCTCTCTTTTCAAAGACAGGGGATACTATTGTTGACTTGTTTGCTGGGACTGGAACTCTTGGACTTATTGCAGCGGTCATGGAACGTAATGTTATTATCTTTGAAAAGGACCATCGCATATATAATAAGCTATTGGAGCCATATTCTACAAAGGTAATTCCCAAATTAATAAGACAAGGCACTGTTAATACCCCATAATCCTCTATAAATGCAATGTTCATTAATTTCTTACTTTTTTGCAGTTTGAAGAAGACTAAAGACATTTTGGATCTTAGCATTTTTTGTGAAGACAGAAGACATTTTGGATATTAGCATTTTTGGTGGATGTAGCGTGATATTTGAACTTTTTTTTAAAGACATTTAAAGACAGTTTCGATGTAGCATTTTTGGTGGATACAGAAGACATTTTATATATTAGCATTTTTGGTGGATGTAGCGTGATATTTGAACTTTTATTTAAAGACAGTTTGGATGTAGCATTTTTGGTGGATGTAGTAAGCCTGCTTTTATTTTGTGTCTTGAATACATTGTCTTGAAGGTGGTATGTCTTGAAGGTGGTATGGCATGTCATGTAGTAAGCCTGCTTTTTTTTTTGGTATGTCACGTGTCATTCTTGCTCACTTTCAATGGATACATGACAAGAAACTGCTCGCATCTCGTATTGATTTGAAAATAATTTGCAAATTGGCTCGCTGCAATGGGCTCGCTCCGTGGCCACCCTCCCCTTTTTCATACACATATGCGATAATAGGCCATATATCACGTACCATTTGAGTGGTGATCTATTTGTTTATTTCTTTCACCTACATCCCTATTGGATTTGCCCATTGGGAGTAGCAAGCAGCTATTTTTAAGGCCTCCCTTGTCTCCATTCCTATTACAAGCAGCTATTTTTAAGGCCTCCCTTGTCTCCATTCCTATTACAAGAGAATGCATATATTCATATGCCTTTCGGGCCACCTTCCATCATCCCTCTTTCATATTCACATATGCAATAATAGGCCATATATCACGTACCATTTGAGTGGTGATCTATTTGTTTATTTCTTTCACCTACATCCCTATTGGATTTGCCCATTGGGAGTAGCATGCAACTACTTTTAAGGCCTCCCTTGTCTCCATTCCTATTACAAGAGAATGCATATATTCATATGCCTTTCGGGCTCGCTCATTGTATTCGGTTTGTGCAACTTCGACATAGTGATTCGCATCCCTTCTTTCTCCTGGAGTTCTTAGGGGTGTTTGTTGGGATGCCTCAAAACCTTCCTATTCATCCATTATCCTGAAAGTTCAAATAAACAACAACTGAGACATGTGATTGAAAACTTGCAACATTATCATAGACAATCAAAAAGCACAAGTGGCATCATAAAACTTTGTGGATAGCAACAACTAAAATAATAAATTAATTAAAGCACCATAAATCAAAACTTTATACAAAGTAATCGAAGCATCATAAATCAAAGCATCATAAACCCATAAATATAAGACATAAAAATTTGATGTTCACAATATTAAAACTAAATTGTCAAATACAAAAAAAGCATCATAGTGTCAATAGAAAGTTAGCATCATTTAACTAGAGGCTGCATTGAGTGTTTAATCTCCTAAGGAGATCATTCATTTCTGTAGCACGGTGATCCTAAGAGCTTTGTTCTTACAAACATGTAGTGCTTTACATTAAATGCAGTACGATCTAATTTCACCCAGTTTGGGTGTACTTTATAGTCCTCCTTACAGTAATATGTTTTACACTCCTTGTAGGATGTAATCAATTGATCAATCATAAATCCCAATGCATACACATTTAACTCTTTTCCATATGCATTTAAATTCTTTAGGTCTAGAATTTCATCAACTTTCCAAGGCCGGAGTCTATTTTGCCTGATTTCTTGAACCTTTAACATATCAAAAGCAACATTGTCCATGTCTAGAGGGCACACGATGAAGTTAAGAGACTCTCGTTTTTTGCCAGAGAAAAGTATTAGAACCCAATCAATGATTCCCACCCTTGGAACATGATTCTTTGTGAAATCAATCATAACATTGAATGGGTGCAAGTCATAATGTATTATCCTTTCTTCATGAACAACTACTAATGTATCTACCAATGCATGTATAATGTTAGGAGTAGCTTCCACAAATACAAGAAATATTGCTAGTCCAACATCATCAATGATTAGATTTGTCCCCTGGGTCCCTGATCACACCTTTGTGTTGCAACTTCAATATAATTTTCCTAAATATACCATGCTTAAATGGAAGTTGCAACATCATATCTCCAATAATTCCCATTAAAGTAAGGAAATATGTTGATCCATGGGGCTTGACATGTAAAACCAATGTATTTGACAAGACCTATGCGTAAGATTTGCATACCATGTTCTTTGATAAATAATTTCAACTTGTGGAGAGTATCCCCTTTATACAATATTCATTAAAATTGTAAAGAACATGACATCTAGGGGATACTTAAGTGGTATAATTTTAATGTATATGAGCATTATTTATCTGCATTGGCATCTACATTACTGCAAATTGAATCCTTTGCTCTACTTTAAACGCCATGCATTGAATGTGTTGTTGTGCAGCATCAAGCTGTTTCTACAACTCGTCCAAAACTCTAGCTACAGGCTTTGTCTTCTCCACGTTGCCTGGCACCTGCAATTTGCACCCACCATAGCTAGCTTCTTCTCTTGTTGGCTGAAGCTTGTCCTCTCATTCTTCCTTGATGATGACCTCTTGCCATCTCGTTGCTTCTCTCTGAAGCTCTTTGTGTGTTTCTTCCATCTCAATCACTACAGCAGCAGCTGCTCTCAATGTTGCACTCTACTTCGATGCTACAAACGAAAAACTTAGAGAAAGTGGTCGCCCAAGCCCACTCTTTATCTACAGTGATATGTTTGGTATTGTCTCTTTGAAATCGACTATGTCCTGATCCTATCATGGCCCCAGCAACCCAGGTCTTCACACACTTTGAGCCCTTGGAGCCTTCTTCTCTCCATCTAACAGCTGTGCGCAAGATGTGTCCGTCTCTATTTTTATTCTCTGGTTGGAACTCCTTAGCTCCGTTTACCTAGCTTATTGCATCGTGCTACAACCCCTACGACGGTTGTTGTCTATTGCTTATTCCATTGGTGAATGTGTGGAGTTTTCTTGGGAGGTGCAATAGGCTATAACATTCATGTATATCATGGCTCAGGTAAGAAGCAACCCATTATGGCCACTTCTAGCTATTTAAGCTAAGTACATGGTAGTGTTTATAGCTATAGTTGTGTATGTTTGGCTCAAGCACCTTATTGATGATTAGGGTATTAGTGAGTCCTAAACCACTACCATATTCATTGACAGTCAGAGCGCTATGATAGTTTCGAGGAATCCAATTTTTCATGCTTACACAAAGCACATTGACGTGCCCTGATATCATATGTCAGGGAGAGATGCTCTGCAAGGCAAATCAGCTTGGCTTATGTGCTAACAAAAGACAACTTGGCAGATTTGTTCACAAGGATCTCCCACGAGAGAAGTTTGAATCTTTTCACAAAGATCTAAACTTACTTCCCTTTTGGAGACTAGTATGGGTTCCCTGTCATAATCCAAAGAGCCTGGCATATCTCTATACTTCTAGTGCTAGTTCACCCCATGTTCACATCATCGCTCCAGGGGCAGCCATATGTGGTAGTGAAGTTAGGACCAGCCATGGCACTTTTTCCCTCTTTAGGAGGTTTTTCCCCATGCTAGTATACACCCATCTTGGAGTATACTTATCATCTTTGTATAACACACATTGATAATCTATCTATCATCTCATCGTGTGCTTCCTTGAGCTCCTCCAGTCTGTGTGTGTGTGTGTGTGTGTGTGTGTGTGTGTGTGTGTGTGTGTGTGTGTACATTCCTGCAACCCTATTTCCAATAGACCACCATTTAATAATAAACAACGGTCCATCATGTTGAAGTATTTTTTGCGTGGTGGGCCAGAGCGCATAGTATTCTGTATAGTGTGGCATATTTGTTAGACCCTAAGTTTTGGGCTATGGATGTTAATTTTAATGAAGAGGTTTTAAAGGATTTTTATGATGTTGTTAACTCAATTTTTTGGGATATGGATATTAACAATAATGAAGAGGTTTTACATGATTTTTATGATGTTTTTAGCTGTATTTACATCGACCCTGATATTGCTACAGTTGTGTCACTGAATTTCTCAAGTTCAAGTTGAAGGAAGGCAAGTTCAACAATCCTTTTGTTCAAAATTTGGCAAAGGGACAACCAGCATGGAAGTGCTAGATGTTGAATTGAATATCGTGTGAGTATTTAAGACCACTTACAATGAAAGTGCTTACACAGTGTGCAACAAATTCTACCTCTCAAAGAAACTGGAGTAGTTACAAGTATGTGCACAGTACTCTTCAAAATTGGCTTCTTGGGGAGACAGGGCCAAAACGTTGGTGTAAATGTATTGCAATGAGAAGATCTCTAAGTAGCTTGAAAGTGATGACTATAATGAGGAAATGCCGAGATGAATGTATGAATGTGAGGACGAAGGGGATGCATTTGTTGTAGAAGATGATATTCAAGATATTAATGCATGTGCACATTGTGTATGCAAAGAAAAATAGACACAAATATGGAGCTAGATGCATATGAAGCGGAGGCCTAGAGACAAAAAGTAAACATATCTTCGCAGCCAACTAAGACAATGATTTAAATAAAGAAAATGTGCATTAATAATTAAAAAATGAGTTATAAGTATAAATCAAGTTCTTGGGATTCAAAATTACAAACTAGCGGGGGTAGTTCTATTACAAATGTACAAGAAATATTCAATTACAAGTCTATAGTGGATGCACCATCACCACTCTCAAAATTAAAATTTATAACTGCACTAGGGGTAAGTTGTTGAGCTACTTACATGAGATGCTTGTACTCAACTTGCATATCATACATTATATAAAAACCTTCAAGAAATGTATACTAACACAATTTGCAGCATTTATCTAGTATCATAGCTTGCACAAGCAAGATAAATGACAGTAATGACCACACGGAACCGTATAGTAGCCACTCCAATTATCAAATGACTTAGTGCATATTGGACAAAGATTATTTGCATCATAGTCACATGCCTCCATTGACGTTGGATGGGAGATGAGTTGACTTATATATCCCTCCCATTGGCTCTCAAGCTTCTATCCAACTTTCCTTGTAGGGTGCACAGCTCTCTTCTTAGTGATTCTCGTGAGAACAGTAGGTGGGTTTGTGGCTAGAACTTGCCACCTTTTCAAATGGGTCTGTTGCCTTCTTATTTGTGAACACGGCTCTTCTTTTGTTTCATACATCTCAAGCCTTACTCCTTATAGTGCAAGATTGAGGTTCTCATGAGTGAATGTGATAGTTTCTTTGGAGCTAAAGTCCACAACGGTGCCTCAGAAAAAATGCATATAGATCTTTGTAAAAAATAATGGATAAACTCCATGATGGAGGGGATGGCCATACACTTCTAAATATATCTTTTCATCATTGCTCTTAATGGCCTCATTCATATATTTATCCACCTTCCATCATCCCTTTTTCATATTCACATATGCGATAATAGGCCATATATCACGTACCATTTGAGTGGTGATCTTTTTGTTTATTTCTTTCACCTACATCCCTATTGGATTTGCCTATTAGGAGTAGCAAGCAGCTATTTTTTAAGGCCTCCCTTGTCTCCATTCCTATTACAAGAGAATGCATATATTCATATGCCTTTTGGGCCACCTTCCATCATCCCTTTTTCATATTCACATATGCAATAATAGGCCATATATCACGTACCATTTGAGTGGTGATCTATTTGTTTATTTCTTTTACCTACATCCCTATTGGATTTGCCCATTGGGAGTAGCATGCAGCTATTTTTAAGGCCTCCCTTGTCTCCATTCCTATTACAAGAGAATGCATATATTCATATGCCTTCCGGGCTCGCTCATTGTATTCGGTTTGTGCAACTTCGACATAGTGATTTGCATCCCTTCTTTCTCCTGGAGTTCTTAGGGGTGTTTGTTGGGATGCCTCAAAACCTTCTTATTCATCCATTATCCTGAGAGTTCAAATGAACAACAACTGAGACATGTGATTAAAAACTTGCAACATTATCATAGACAATCAAAAAGCACAAGTGGCATCATAAAACTTTGTGGATAGTGACAAATAAAATAATAAATTAATTAAAGCACCATAAATCAAAACTTTATACAAAGTAATTGAAGCATCATAAACCCATAAATATAAGACATAAAAATTTGATGTTCACAATATTAAAACTAAATTGTCAAATACAAAAAAGCATCATAGTGTCAATAGAAAGTTAGCATCATTTAACTAGAGGCTGCATTGAGTGTTTAATCTCCTAAGGAGATCGTTTATTTCTGTAGCACGGTGATCCTAAGAGCTTTGTTCTTACAAACATGTAGTGCTTTACATTAAATGTAGTACGATCTAATTTCTAGTCCTCCTTACAATAATATGTTTTACACTCCTTGTAGGATGTAATCAATTGATCAATCATAAATCCCAATGCATACACATTTAACTCTTTTCCATATGCATTTAAATTCTTTGGGTCTAGAATTTCATCAACTTTCCAAGGCCGGAGTCTATTCTACCTAATTTCTTGAACCTTTAACATATCAAAAGCAACATTGTCCATGTCTAGAGGGCACACGATGAAGTTAAGATACTCTCGTTTTTTGCCAGAGAAAAGTATTAGAACCCAATCAATGATTCCCACCCTTGGAACATGATTCTTTGTGAAATCAATCATAACATTGAATGGGTGCAAGTCATAATGTATTATCCTTTCTTCATGAACAACTACTAATGTATCTACCAATGCATGTATAATGTTAGGAGTAGCTTCCACAAATACAAGAAATATTGCTAGTCCAACATCATCAATGATTAGATTTGTCCCCCGGGTCCCTGATCACACCTTTGTGTTGCAACTTCAATATAATTTTCCTAAATGTACCATGCTTAAATGGAAGTTGCAACATCATATCTCCAATAATTCCCATTAAAGTAAGGAAATATGTTGATCCATGGGGCTTGACATGTAAAACCAATGTATTTGACAAGACCTATGTGTAAGATTTGCATACCATGTTCTTTGATAAATAATTTCAACTTGTGGAGAGTATCCCCTTTATACAATATTCATTAAAATTGTAAAGAACATGACATCTAGGGGATACTTAAGTGGTATAATTTTAATGTATATGAGCATTATTTATCTGCATTGGCATCTACATTACTGCAAATTGAATCCTTCGCTCTGCACTAAAAAAACGGCAAGCAGCCATGCATTGAATGTGTTGTTGTGCGGCATCAAGCTGTTTCTACAACTCGTCCAAAACTCTAGCTACAGGCTTTGTCTTCTCCTCCCTTTTTCATATTCACATATGCTATAATAGGCCATATATCACGTACCATTTGAGTGGTGATCTATTTGTTTATTTCTTTCACCTACATCCCTATTGGATTTGCCCATTGGGAGTAGCATGCAGCTATTCTTAAGGCCTCCCTTGTCTATATTCCTATTACAAGAGAATGCATATATTCATATGCCTTTTGGGCTCGCTCATTGTATTCGATTTGTGCAACTTCGCCATAGTGATTTGCATCCCTTCTTTCTCCTAGAGTTCTTAGGGGTGTTTGTTGGGATGCCTCAAAACCTTCCTGTTCATCCATTATCCTGAAAGTTCAAATAAACAACAACTGAGACATGTGATTGAAAACTTGCAACATTATCATAGACAATCAAAAAGCACAAGTGGCATCATAAAACTTTGTGGATAGCGACAACTAAAATAATAAATTAATGAAAGCACCATAAATCCAAACTTCATACAAAGTAATCGAAGCATCATAAATCAAAGCATCATAAACCCATAAATATAAGACATAAAAATTTGATGTTCACAATATTAAAACTAAATTGTCAAATACAAAAAAGCATCATAGTGTCAATAGAAAGTTAGCATCATTTAACTAGAGGCTGCATTGAGTGTTTAATCTCCTAAGGAGATCATTCATTTCTGTAGCACGGTGATCCTAAGAGCTTTGTTCTTTACAAACATGTAGTGCTTTACATTAAATGCAGTACGATCTAATTTCACCTAGTTTGGGTGTACTTTACAGTCCTCCTTATTACAGTAATATGTTTTACACTCCTTATAGGATGTAATCAATTGTGATCAATCATAATTCATAAATTCCAATGCATACACATTTAACTCTTTTCCATATGCATTTAAATTCTTTGGGTCTAGAATTTCATCAACTTTCCAAGGCCGGAGTCTATTCTCCCTGATTTCCTGAACCTTTAACTTATCAAAAGCAACATTGTCCATGTCGTCTAGAGGGCACACGATGAAGTTAAGAGACTTTCGTTTTTTGCCAGAGAGAAGTATTAGAACCCAATAAATGATTCCCACCCTTGGAACATGATTCTTTGTGAAATCAATCATAACATTGAATGGGTGCAAGTCATAATGTATTATCCTTGCTTCATGAACAACTACTAATGTATCTACCAATGCATGTATAATGTTAGGAGTAGCTTCCACAAATACAAGAAATATTGCTAGTCCAACATCATCAATGATTAGATTTGTCCCCTGGGTCCCTGATCACATCTTTGTGTTGCAACTTCAGTATAATTTTCCTAAATGTACCATGCTTAAATGGAAGTTGCAACATCATATCTCCAATAATTCCCATTAAAGTAAGGAAATATGTTAATCCATGGGGCTTGACATGTAAAACCAATGTATTTGACAAGACCTATGTGTAAGATTTGCATACCATGTTCTTTGATAAGACCTATGTGTAAGATTTGCATACCATGTTCTTTGATAAAAAATTTCAGCTTGTGGAGAGTATCCCCTTTATACAATATACATTAAAATTGTAAAGAACATGACATCTAGGGGATCCTTAAGTGGTATAATTTTAATGTATATGAGCCTTATTTATCTGCATTGGCATCTACATTACTGCAAATTGAATCCTTCGCTCTGCACTAAACGGCAAGCAGCCATGCATTGAATGTGTTGTTGTGCGGCACCAAGCTGTTTCTTCAACTCGTCCAAAACTCTAGCTACAGGCTTTGTCTTCTCCACGTTGCCTGGCACTTGCAGTTGCACCCACCATAGCTAGCTTCTTCTCTTGTTGGCTCAAGCTTATCCTCTCATTCTTCCTTGATGATGACCTCTTGCCATCTCGTTGCTTCTCTCTGAAGCTCTTTGTGTGTTGCTTCCATCTCAATCACTATAGCAGCAGCTGCTCTCAATGTTGCACTCTACTTCGATGCTGCAAACAAAAAACTTAGAGAAAGTGGTTGCCCAAGCCCACTCTTTATCTATAGTGATATGTTTGGTATTGCCTCTTTGAAATCGACTATGTCCTGATCCTATCATGGCCCCAGCAGCCCAGGTCTTCACACGCTTTTGAGCTCTTAGAGCCTTCTTCTCTCCATCTAATAGCTGTGCGAGCGCAAGATGTGTCCGTCTCTGTTTTTATTCTCTGGTTGGAGCTCCTTAGCTCCGTTTACCTAGCTTACTGCATCGTGCTATAACTCCTACGACGGTTGTTGTCTATTGCTTATTCCATTGGTGAATGTGTGGAGTTTTCTTGGGAGGTGCAATAGGCTATAACATTCATGTATATCATGGCTTAGGTAGAAGCAACACACTGTGGCCACTTCTAGCTATTTGAGCTAAGTACATGGTAGTGTTTATAGCTATAGTTGTGTATGTTTGGCTCAAGCACCTTATTGATGATTAGGGTATTAGTTAGTCCTAAACCACTACCATATTTATTGACAGTCAGAGTGCTATGATAGTTTCGAGGAATCCAATTTTTCATGCTTATACAAAGCACATTGACGTGCACTATTATCATATGTCAGGGAGAGATGGTCTGAAGGCTTCGCTTATGTGCTAACACAAGACAACTTGGCAGATTTGTTCACAAGGATCTCCCACGAGAGAAGTTTGAATCTTTTTGCAAAGATCTAAACTTACTTCCCTTTGGGGACTAGTATGGGCTCCCTATCATAATCCAAAGAGCTTGGCATATCTCTATACTTCTAGTGCCAGCTCACCCCATGTTCACATCATCGCTCCAGGGGCAGCCATATGTGATAGTGATGTGTGTGAACACATTAGGACTAGCCATGGCACTTTTTCCCTCTTTAGGAGGTTTTTCCCCATGCTAGTATACACCCATCTCTTGGAGTATACTTATCATCTTTGTATAACACACATTGATAATCTAACTATCATCTCATTGTGTACTTCCTTGAGCTCCTCCACTATGTGTGTGTGTATGTGTGTGTGTGTGTGTGTGTGTGTGTGTACATTCCTGCAACCCTATTTCCAATAGACCACCATTTAATAATAAACAACGGTCCATCATGTTGAAGTATTTTTTGCGCGGTGGGCCAGAGTGCATAGTATTCTGTATAGTGTGGCATATTTGTTAGACCCTAAGTTTTGGGCTATGGATGTTAATATTAATGAAGAGGTTTTTAAAGGATTTTTATGATGTTGTTAACTCAATTTTTTGGGATATGGATATTAACAATAATGAAGAGGTTTTACGTGATTTTTATGATGCTTTTAGCTGTATTTACATCGACCCTGATATTGCTACAGTTGTGTCACTGCATTTCTCAAGTTCAAGTTGAAGGAAGGCAAGTTCAACAATCCTTTTGTTCAAAATTTGGCAAAGGGACAACCAGCATGGAAGTGCTAGATGTTGAATTGAATATCGTGTGAGTATTTAAGACCACTTATAATGAAAGTGCTTACACAGTGTGCAACAAATTCTACCTCTGAAAGAAACTGGAGTAGTTACAAGTATATGCACAGTACTCTTCAAAATTGGCTTCTCGGAGACAGGGCCAAAACGTTGGTGGCAATGAGAAAATCTTGAAGTAGCTTGAAAGTGATGACTATAACGAGGAAATGCCGAGATGAATGTATGAATGTGAGGACAAAGGGGATGCACTTGTTGTTGTAGAAGATGATATTCAAGATATTGATGCATGTGTCACATTGTGTATGCAAAGAAAAATAGACACAAATATGGAGCTAGATGCATATGAAGCGGAGGCCTAGAGACAAAAAGTAAACATATCATTGCAACCAACTAGGACAATGATTTAAATAAAGAAAATGTGCATTAATAATTAAAAAATGAGTTATAAGTATAAATCAAGTTCTTGGGATTCAAAATTACAAACTAGCGGTAGTTCTATTACAAATGTACAAGAAATATTCAATTACAAGTCTATAGTGGATGCACCATCACCACTCTCAAAATTAAAATTTATAATTGTACTAGGGTTAAGTTGTTGAGCTACTTCCATGAGATGCTTGTACTCAACTTGCATATCAAACATTATATAAAAACCTTCAAGAAATGTATACTAACACAATTTACAGTGTTTATCTAGTATTATAGATTGCACAAGCAAGATAAATGATAGTAATGACCACACGAAACCGTATAGTAGCCACTCCAATTATCAAATGACTTAGTGCATATTGGACAAAGATTATTTGCATCATAGTCACATGCCTCCATTGACGTTGGATGGGAGATGAGCTGACTTATATATCCCTCCCATTGGCATACATATTATCCAACTTTCCTCGTAGGGTGCACAGCTCTCTTCTTAATGATATCTCCTCCCATTGACATTGGGAGATGAGCTGACTTATATATCCCTCCCATTGGCTCTAAAGCTTCTCATACATATTATCCAACTTTCCTTGTAGGATGCACAGCTCTCTTCTTAGTGATATCTCCTCTCATGAACAGTAGGTGGGTTTGTGGCTAGAACTTGCCACCTTTTCAAATGGGTCTCTTGCCTTCTTATTTGTGAACACGGCTCTTCTTTTGTTTCATACATCTCAAGCCTTACTCCTTATAGTGCAAGATTAAGGTTCTCATCACGTACCATTTGAGTGGTGACCTATTTGTTTATTTCTTTCACCTACATCCCTATTGGATTTGCCCATTGGGAGTAAGCAGCTATTTTTAAGGCCTCCCTTGTCTCCATTCCTATTACAAGAGAATGCATATATTCATATGCCTTTCGGGCCACCTTCCATCATCCCTTTTTCATATTCACATATGCAATAATAGGCCATATATCACGTACCATTTGAGTGGTGATCTATTTGTTTATTTCTTTCACCTACATCCCTATTGGATTTGCCCATTGGGAGTAGCATGCAGCTATTTTTAAGGCCTCCCTTGTCTCCATTCCTATTACAAGAGAATGCATATATTCATATGCCTTTCGGGCTCGCTCATTGTATTCGGTTTGTGTAACTTCGACATAATGATTCGCATCCCTTCTTTCTCCTGGAGTTCTTAGGGGTGTTTGTTGGGATGCCTCAAAACCTTCCTATTCATCCATTACCCTGAAAGTTCAAATGAACAACAACTGAGACATGTGATTAAAAACTTGCAACATTATCATAGACAATCAAAAAGCACAAGTGGCATCATAAAACTTTGTGGATAGCGACAACTAAAATAATAAATTAATTAAAGCACCATAAATCAAAACTTTATACAAAGTAATCGAAGCATCATAAATCAAAGCATCATAAACCCATAACTATATTAGCCTCGCAAGTCAACATAATTCTTTCGATCCTCACCAATGAGTGGCTACTTCAAAACACAGAGTAGTTCAATAAGAGTCGTACTTTGAACATATAATATATATTGAAACTAACTCCCTCACTTTTGCAAGTTTTTTGTGGTTGAGTATGTGTGGAAGCAGATTTGATCTTGGGGCATAAATGGACTGTTGCTACCCAAGCACCACTGTGCTTTGCTAGTGATAGAGTCATCATAATGGTCAACGATAAAAAGTTGACAATACCATACTGCGAGGAAGAGGATCCAACTTTAATGGATATCTATGATGCTAAACGTAAAAGGATACAAGCCTCTTCCAGAAAGGCCCCTCTACACAATGACCTACCATCTGCGCCAACAACCAACTCCGATAAAGCCTCTACTCCATTAACCCCATCCTCACCTACGAAGTTCAATGCCAAAACATCGCAATCAGCAGCTATTCCTAAAGAATTTCCCAGAGGCCAACCATCTATCTCTAACAGGGAACTCAAAGGAAAGGCTCTGGATCCTATACATCTTCATTTGACAAACCTCATCAAAGGAGACAACCACATGCTCAAAGGCCTCGTCATTGATAGCCACTCAACAAGAGACTCTAACCTCATCATCAACAATGCCAATGAGTCTCAAACCTACAGCCTCAGAGCCAACCAAAGTCAAGGAGGGCCCCAAACCTTCCACATCACCCCAAAAGAAAACTCCACCATGACAACCACAATCAAGATATCTTAATAGTATCAAAATGTGGGTGGAAAAGCAGCTACTTGTAGCTCAAGGCTACTATGAAGGTGACAATCACATTTGGGTGCCTCGACAGTCAAAACCTCTTCCTCAACAAAGCACTCAAAATCCAAGGAAGAACAAGAGTACTCCACAACACCATCCACAAAAGTCTATGCGAGTTTCTCAAAGAACTCCACCAATGCAACAAGTATGGGTACCAAAAACATTGCTTCAAGCACAAGGGTACTACCAAAGAAATACCAAAGCTTGGGTCCCCAAGCACATCACAAAGTCCCCTAAGCTAGCACAAAGAAGGAAGCCTCAATGTCAAGCACATCGGCAACCAAATTACAGTGTTCATCAAAGATGGGTGCCTATGCATGTACTTCAACAACAAGGATACCATGATGGTAATTCCATCATATGGTTGCCAAAATCGAACAATGTGAAAAAAACCTCACCACCGACTTTAACCCCAACAACTTCACCTATAGTTCGACAAGAATGGAGGCCCAAGAAATAGCAAGCAAATCCCTCAACCACTCTTGTACATCCAGCACCAACACAAGAGCTTGTCTGTTCAAGAAAACAATCAGCAGTCTTCCCTACTGCCTTGACATAATTTTAGCAACAAATTCAAGATCAAATACAAAGACTTAAGAACACATCAAGAACAAAATAGCAATGCTCTTGTCACCCCTCTGGAAATGATAAATGATCCATCCTAAACAAGTGCAAACACAGATGTAAAGTCACGGCCCATGCCAGTCTCTGCACTTTCACATCATGACTTTCACATCTGTAATTTCACATCATGACTTTCACGTCTATAATTTCACGTCATGACTTTCATGTCTGCAATTTCACGTCATGACTTTCACGTCTGCAATTTCACGTGTGCACTTTCACGTCTTAGATCTTCACGTCATGACATTCACGTCTAGTCTTTCACGTCTCAATGTCTCACATCTTAGCAGTTCATGTGGAGAAAAAAAATGAGGTCAAAATTTACAAATTCAAGGAGTCCATCTCAAGGCTTAAGAACCTGCACCACTTTCACAATTTAAGTCTCATCACATGGATTAAGCCATATCACACAATAGCCACTATATATTTGTTAAGTTTATTGCTTAATATTCTTTTGGCTAAATTAATGTAGCAGCTGCTCCATGAGTACGAACCCATACCCGTGCACTGGAGAACATTTGCACCAATGCCTCACCATCAACAACTTCCAGGTACATCTCTGGATGGGGGGGCCATGGTGGGCGAAAGGCTGGTCAATGGTACAACCCATCGCCTGGAATTTTCCTTCAAATTACAAACCTCTCTAAAAGACGCCACAATCTTCACAACTCAATGATTTTCCATCCCTAGTGAGTGAAGATCTCTATATTAGCCTCGCAAGTTGATGTAATTCTTTCAATCCTCGCCAATAAGTGGCTACTTCAACACATAGAGTTGTTCAATATAGGAGTCTATATGACTTAACAACATTTGAGGCTTTACCATATCTACCCATGCTCCACCTAGGAAGCTGTTGAGAAAAGCAATGTGCGAGGGTGCAACATGTGTACAGCAAGGGGAGAAGCATGCACCTTAGAAAAAGGAATAGACTAAGGGTACATTGAGAAAGGTTAATTTTTATGGTCATTTGTAAAAGGTGAAGTCAAAGGTAAAAAAGGTAGCACATGGAAAGTGCAAGGATGCACATGTAATGTAGTGTGAGCATTAATGAATACATGGTTGGCACTAGGATGCACACAAACCATGGATTGGAGCCCTTCCCAAGGCTATAAATATGGGTGTATGGATCTTCATTATTGGAATGAGATTATTGAGTTTATGTCCTCATTATTGTGTGATTGCTTAACTCTAGCATAATCTTGTATTAGTATTTTTCTGAACTTCACCATGGATTTGATTGCTTGCTATGAACCGCCCTAGATCAATGCTCTTTCAACATGGCATTGGAGCCACCTAAGGATGGCCATAGTAAGAGTTTAGGGTTCCAATAGAAAAGAATTAATATTAAGCTTGTAGGCTAGCTCATTAGCAAGTGCTTGAGACTATTTATTGTGATTACTATTGTCATTAAGGCATATCATAGCAGGAAAAGGATCAGCAAGAGCGAGAAGTATCGCTTGAGCAAAAACACAAAGCAAGAAAAAGCTAAAACAGCAGATCGACAAAGCCTGGGAGGCCTGGCTAGTGCAGAGAATAAGGTCGCCTGCCTTACCACTGTCAATCCCAACCGTGTTCAGCGTGAAGCAATTAACCCTAAGAGAGTTGTAGCAACAGCACCATGGCGACTAGCAGAGAAGGGCAGCACTTATGCATCAGCAAAGAAGCGCACAAGAAATAGAGAAGCATGCCATTGCCAGCAGCTGCGCTACTTATAAGGTTGGAAATATTTCTTAAAAATATGGTGTGCAGAGACTTAAATTAGGACGACGTGTTCACATGGGTTTCATGACTAAGAGTATAGCACACACTAAAAGGACTATTCCTATGATGATGAGAGAAGATATTTCTCTATGTATAAGCTTAATATGCAAACTATTGTGGGCTTCTTTAGCACGGGCATCATTGACATGCACCTCATTAAAAGGGCTACCATCAACAAATTTATCATCATCGGCAAAAACTTCCACCAAAAATGTAAGCAAAATCTTTGTAAAACCTTTATAAAATACCGCAACCACATGAGTATACAAGAAAAACTCTAAAATTTGTGACCAAGGAGGAGTACAACTCCCAAGTGTGTGGATGTCTCGCTCCAGACAGAATTCCAAAAGGGTGTATAAAAGCGGCCAAATGAGCACGTAGAAGTATGAGTGTGTGAGGGCAAAGAAACATCTATCAAGAAAGAAATGGGCAAGATCCATTGAGTCGTCCACAAGTAAAAGAAACAAGCTAAAAGCATTTGAGTCCAAGGTGGAGAACAAGCCAAGGAGCCTAACAAATTAAGGGCACCAAGGGTGCTAGTAAAGAAATGGGAGGCATGGCCCCTTCCCCTCTCCCGGTGTGTAAAGTGTCAAGACAAAGCCAAAATTGTAGCTCATAGAGCAACCTAGACAGATTGCTCCAACCATATGAGTATGGTTGGAGTAGGTCAAGTTAGGTAAGGTCAATACATGTTAGGTATTAGACCCTCATCACAATGAGGGGAGGTGTTGAGAAAAGAAATGTGTGAGGGTGCAACATGTGTAGAGAAAGGGGAGGAGCATGCACATTAGAAAAGGAATAGACTAAGGGTACATTGGAAAAGGTTGATTTATACAATCATTTGTAAAAGAAGAAGTCAAAGGTCACATGGAAAGTGCAAGGAGGCACATGTAGTGTGAGAATTAATGAACACATGGCACTAGGGTGCACACAAAGCATGAATTGGAGCCCTTCCCAAGGCTATAAATATGAGTGTATGGAACTTGATTATTGCAATGAGATTATTGAGTTTATGTTCTTATTATTGTGTGATTGCTTAATTTGTAGCATAATCTTGTATCAGTATTTTTCTTTAGCTTCACCATGGATTTGATAGCTTGCTATGAGCCGCCCTAGATCAATGCTCTTTCAATAGAAGCAAGCTTTTTGTGGCCATGGAGAAGAAGAGTTAAAAAATCCTTGAGGATTTGTTATTACTGCTTTAAAAGCATCATCAAGGATTTCTTCAAGAAGAAGAAGGACAAGGAGGAGGATAACAACAATTAAAAGGTGGAGGGGATTGTGGATATAGGCGCTTGCTTCTAGGTGGCCTACATAAACAACCTATGCACACTCATTTGGGTATGTGAGAGCTTAGCTATGTGTAATATCTTAGTGATTAATAATATAGCTTTGTGTTTATTTGTGAAACTTACTTTTACCCTTGTTATGCTCTTGTTTAATTGTTCTCATGTAATGATTCTTTATCATCATAAGTATAATCTAAGTGTGCTTTATTTGCTAGGATTTAATTCTTATTAGATCAGCATCATCTATGTGTGTGAAGTGGTCCATGAATCACCTTTGATTGGATAAGTGCTAGCTAGCAATGCATAGAGCTAGTTACAGTTCACAACATTGCTTAGGTAGATTAGATCTTATTAGATCAACCCCAAATCACAGCATTGCTTAGTGAGATTAATTCTTATTAGATCAGCCCCAAATCTATCACTTAACCTCATGCTAATTTCACAATGTATCATGGACCGTCCACACCACTCCGACCGACAGCAAGCAGCAATAGCTTCACCACCGACCTCGGTGAAGCTTAGTGAGTTTAATTCCCATTAGATCAGCCCCAAATCTACCACTTAAACTCACGTTGACCTCATAGTGTATTATGGACCGTC